>NC_092669.1:10702334-10828449 GCF_032118995.1 Asterias amurensis | reverse complement strand
CGAAAACTACATTACTTCAGAGGGAGCCGTTTCTCACAATGTTTAATATTATCAATCTCTCCCCATTACTCGTTACCAGAAAGGTTTTTTTGTTAATAATTAATTTGAGTAATTAGCAATAGTGTCCACTGCCTTTTTAAGTGTACATAATCACTTTGGACTTTCAGCGATATCTCAAAAACGCAACCATATGTTCTTTTTGTTACTTCCAAATATTTATATAGGATTAAAACAATTGAACGGTTCCAAAGACAAAGGGTATGCTTGTCTTTAAAGGCGACGGTCAACTTATAACTTTGATTTCCCCGGAAGCAACAACCGGAAGGATTAAAACGCTCGATAGAGGGCCTGCGAGCCTCCCACTCATATAATTGCCAATAAAGTCCGTAACCATAAATATAGACCTTATCTAATTAATTAATCAAAACATTAATTAAGTTTAAACAAGAATGTAGCGGCCATATGTCAAGTAGTTAATCCACAAAATGAAAACATTGGTAGCGCTGATTAGCGGTGGTAAAACATGCGTTGCTAGGGTTTAACTCGAGTGTCAAAAGGCAGCCGACGCAGTTCGCCAAAATAGCCGAGTTATTTATTGGGCTGCGTAATTACTTTATGCCTATATATATGCGGCTAGTTCGACTTTTCAGCGATGGTAATTATGGCACAGTTATAAAACAATAAACAATGTCACAAGTGGGCTGATTTGATTTAAGGGATGGTGTCCTAGAAGTGTCCCCCTTGCCTGGAAACAAGCTAGAGTGTTGAAAAGGAATGAGTTTGGTAGTTTTGAGGTACAACTGTTACCAGGGGCCAATTTCATAGAGCTGCTTAAGCAACAAATTCGCTTAAGCACGAAAATAGCTTGCTTGCTTTACACATGTTACTGGCAAGCAAATGTCATGCCACATACATTGCTTATGACTAGTATTAAGCTGTTGTTTACTTAGCATAACAATTGAGTGGAGTCTTGGCTGGTAATCTGATTTTACTATGCAAAGATTTGTTTGCTTAAGCACAAATTTTTGCTTAAGCAGCTCTATGAAATTGGGCATAGGCCTGTTCGATACTTCACGAAGGCATCAAAGACCTCCTTGCCCCTGGTCAATGGTCATTGCCTTGTTGCCTTTGAAATGCTCCGGTTAAAATATCTTCGTATAGGATGTCATGTACCTATTAGGCAGTAAATGCCTTGGTGCCCTCGCCCTTTCAAAAAGTTGCATCTGTAGCTGTGTCGAGTGGCGTCTTTTGGTCTCAAAGCCCAAGCCTGTGGTTCGTTATAAGCACATGATGGCAAACTTTTTCTAAGAGTTATAAAGGCACTGCCGTCAATTTCACAAAGAGTTATAGGACTCGTCTTATCTCGAGTTAGGACGAGTAACCCGTCCTAACTTAGGATTCGTCCTAACTTAGGATGGGTTCAATGCGTCCCACGTCTTCGGATACGGAACTTGCACTCGTCCTAAAGTCCTAAGATTACCTAAGTTAGGAAGAGTTTACTATTAAGAGGTCCTTTAAAATTTGAGTGAGAATTTACTTCTCTCTCAAGAACTGCGTTGCTTCAGAGAGAGCCGTTTCTCACAATGTGTTATACTCCCAACAATCTCCACTCTTCGTTGCTTTTCTTGGTTAAAAAACCACAAAATATAAGTTTTTATGCTAAGAATTATTTTGAGTGTTTACCAAAAGTGTCCAGGGGTGGATTTCACAACGGTAGTCCTAAGACTAGTCCTAGACAATGCTAAGAGATAGGACCAGTGCTAAGTTAGGACCAGTAACTCATCCTAACTTAGGACTGGTCCTATCTCTTATATATAGCATTGCCTAGGACTAGTCCAAAGGTAGTCCTAACTTAGGACTAGTCCTAGGCAATGCTAATAGATAGGACCAGTCCTAAGTTAAGACCAGTAACTCATCCTAACTTAGGACTGGTCCTATCTCTTAGTCTTAGCATTGCCTAGGACTAGTCCTAAGTTAGGACTACCTTTGTGAAATCCACCCCAGTTCCTTTAAAGAATAATTGAAGTCACTGATTGAAGTGTGCGAATAAAATACGGGCCCAATAAAAATCCTTGCCGCATGTGCTTTTACGGGGAACTTATTGGCGCAGTAAGTTACAAAGATTTATCACTCTTAGGTACACAAAATAAAATGGCGGCAATTAAGTCAGATCTCTTTGATTTGCTGGTATCCGACTCTGCCTATGTTTACTCGACACAATGAAGTCTATTAACTGTAAATATAGCAGTCATTAATGTTGCCTGGGAACCACGATAAAAGACCACTAATCTATGGTAGAGTTGTAAGTTTGTTTGGTATGACGTCACAACACTGACAATTTTTGTATCGTGGTGTGGGGTGATTGCAAGTGGTTGATTTTCTATTTTGTTTTTAAAGGCAGGGGACACTATTGGTAATTACTCAAAAAAATTATTAGCACAAAATCTTTCTTGGTGACAAGTACTGGGGAGAGGTTGATGGTATAAAACATTGTGAGAAACGGCTTCCTCTGAAGTGCCATAGTTTTCGAGAAAGAAATAGTTTTCCACGAATTTGATTTCGAGACCTCAGATTTAGAACTTGAGGTCTCGAAATCAACCATCTAAACGCACACAACTTCGTGTGACAAGGGTGTTTTTTTATCTCGCAACTTCGATGACCGATTGAGCTAAAATGTTCACAGGTTAGTAATTTTATGTATATGTTGAGATACACCAACTGTAAAGGCTATATTCTTTGACAATTACCAACAGTGTTCACTGCCTTTAAGGTACCGAAAGATGATTTGATGTTGGCGGTCTTATTACAAAGGGTCTTATTATTACAAAGGCGACATTATTCGAATAAGGACAATGTAAGGCAAGCATGGTTTGGTTGGCACTCTTCTACCCAGGTTTTGTTCTTCTTCACCGCAACCTCCTCCCCAATGTTTACATTTGCTGTTGAAGCACCATTTATTTTACAACCTCCCTGCAATAAAACAACCCGCAGTAATTTATATGAGTCCTCGCCGATAACTGGTCAAATTTTAGAATAAACTGCCTTAATAATAGTGGGTATTATAAGTACACATGTGGAAATAAAGGTGAATTTTTGCAGTGTAGTTCGTAATGGCTGCGAGGCAAGTAGAAGTTCTTTGGTTTTCATTTGGTGATGGATTCTTGATATCATGGGCTACCCACCCTCCCCCCTCCCCCCAACCTCATAACTATTGTGTCTTTATTGTATTGTGGGAATCTTAACAATTCTTTAGGCCAAATAAAAAGTAATACCAGTTGATCGTTTCCTCCTTCATCCTTTTAAGAGGCCGCATCTTTTTTTTCTCTTTTTTTTTAAACTATTTTATTTTTCTTTATTTACAATTTTGCTTTAAAAAAAAAATTCTGTGTATTTCTCTTTAAACTTACTTTAAGAACTTGTAACAACATTAAGTAAGTGGTGACTTTAAAGACTTTGTGGTCAGTTTAAATTAAAATGCTTGGCGGCCACCTTTGAAAGAAATACAAAGTGTAAAATAAAAAGGCCCCATCCTCCTTTTTTTTTTTTACCCGGACGATCAACTGGTATATTTTTTTATTTGGTAAAAGGGGGTCTGTTCAAGAGGAATGCGTGTCTCAAAGTATGTGGCCACCCTCTGCTAACTGCGTTTTTGCCGAAACTATGTGAAACCCATGATTTTAAAACTAGCTAATTGCACGAGTTAACTCACCAATGAGTCAAAGACAGTGTACACTATTGACAATAGTCAAAGACAAGTCTTCTCACTTGGTGTATCTCAAAATATGCATAAAAATAACAAACCTGTAAAAACTTGAGCTCAATTGGTCGTCGAAGTTGCGAGATAATAATGAAAGAAAAAACACCCTGGTCACACGAAGTTGTGTGCTTTCAGATGCTTGATTTCGTGGCTACAAATTATAAATCTTAAAAATTACTTCTTTCTCGAAAACTACGTCAATTCAGAGGGAGCCGTTTCTTACAATGTTTTAACTATAACCTACATGACTTATCAACCTTTCCTTATTCAAGTAGTCTAAAATCGAATTGAGTAAAGCTATAAGTTATGTATGGTTTTACTTTATACAATCATAATTGATATGACGGGAAATTAACAGAAACGGTCAGTTTGAAATGTATACGAACTTCCAAGTTTTTAAAAATATAGTTGACAAATCTTTTTTCTTCGGTTTAGGTTTAGGATTAGGGTAAGGGTTTGGAAACTGGGTTCAAACATCGCTTGTTGGTATGACTATCTTTTAAAAATGAAATGATTGTTTTACCTGAGGAACTGCAATCAGTCAAGTCATCTCGTTCATCGCTGGTCTGGTTTCCAGCATAGGTAGCGAAGTCGCCGTCATCTCGCACCCATCGCCCCGTGAGGCCCAACGGTCGATACCCCGGACACCTCGGTAGAACGAACGGCGGCCAGTGCCTCGTAACGGACGGTACTGGCACCGTGCTGAGGTGGCGATACCACGCCGTGAGATCACCCACGAACATCGGGTGTGGGTACGGTCGAAGCAAGTGGCCCACGGATGGTCGGCATGGTGGTTTGGTGAGGTGTGTTGGAGGGAAGCTTGGTGGAGAAGTTGGTTCAATTTCGTCATCATCTTCCTTGAGACATTCCTGATGGTCAGTGAGGATTCTGGGGTGGTCTTGCTCGCCTGGACTGGCCGGAGAAATCGGGCCCTCCTCTTTTGGAGACAGTGTCAGAGGTTTCGAGTCAGTTGGCTGAGAGGGTGAATGCATTGCCACATCATTTCTTTGAGATTTGGTTAGAGATGAAGGTTTATGGACGTCATTTGAGAGAATCGACTGGATTGAATGTTTTAGGAACGGGGACTGGACACACCACGTACAGCAGGTAGCCATGCCGTCAAAACGCTCCGATTGACGGTATGGGAGTGCACCACAAACTGCCTCCCAACGCGTGGCTAAAAAAACTTACAGAGCAACAAAATCTGGCTTCAAAACTGACAAGTCTTTGAAATTGTTAACTTTACGTATGTTTTCAGTTAAGATTATGTGACTGCTTCGCCATTAGAGGTTGTGGACTCTCGACTGCAAAAGTGTGATCTAGTGGTAATCACGCTCTTTTATAAAGAGATGGGCAGAACGTACCTCTAGCTCACTACATGGGAAAATCTCAAGTACTCTACATTATACGGACAAAAGAAAGGGCTTCATTTTACAACAACGCCAAAGCAATAAAGACAACCATGCTGTAATATAATAATATGGTCCCATAATTAAGCCACAATGGTGGTAACATTGATTTCATGATGAGCCGTGTTGACTTTATGCAAATGAGCAATAAAGTAGCACCGTACATAAGTGACTTATCAGCGGTGGGGTTTTATTGTGGTATGGGGACGTTGTTTTATTAGCCAATCAGAGATAGGCTTGTAAACATGCTTTGGTAAACATACGAAATCGTGGGGTGATTGAGCTGGGAGAGAATGCCAAATTGAGGCCTACTGCACATGCACACACTTCGCAGCACAAGAGGCATTATTCTGCCAGAAGCTCCCTATCCCCAAGAAAGTAACGAGAAAATTGAAGTTTGAGTTTTCTTATTAGTTTTGGTTTTTACCCATACACCGATGTGTGTTTAGCACTGTTTACTCAGAACTTTCCCGAGTCCTGTGAAAACAAATATCACAGGCATGTTACTCGGGTGGGAATCGAACCCACGACCCTTGCAATTCTAGAGCAGTGTCTTGCCAACTAGACTACCGAGGTTGTCCGGTAGCTAGAGGCAGTTCGAATCCTATGTTTTGGCAGCGGGTACCGCAACAACATAATAAAAGATGATAAATTTGCATCGAGGATAAAGAATATTAATTTTGGTTTTTACCCATACACCGATGTGTGTTAGCACTGTCTTTCCTGAGTCCTGTGAAGAAAAAAAATATCACAGGCATATTTAATACTCGGGTTGGATTCGAACCCACGACCCTTGGAATTCTAGAGCAGTGTCTTATCAACTAGACTACCGAGGTAGCCCGGTGAATTTTCGTCTTGGAGATTGCCTGGAAATGGTTGCCTGCAAGTTGCCTCTCAGTGCATGTTGTGATCAATGCTTTTGGAGTGACGTGAGTGGCGGTTCAACATCAAAGGCACCGCCATAGTACAGATTCGGAAGGGTTTAATAGTCTTCAGCAACCAAAGCTAAACTTGTTTACATTATGCTAATTATCTTCAATAAGTAAACAACTAACATACCATCCCATTATAAACTGATACCGCAGATTATAGTATATCGTTACAAGATAACGGTACCAATTTCATCAAATAAAATAAAAAATGTCCAGCTTAAAATCTTGCTTACCAAATTAATTTTGCTGAGCAAAAGATACTGATGAAACCAGTCAGAAGCGATGCAATTTTGATTTCATATTAGCTGCATGTAACTCATTTTTATAATTTTCCCTGCTACCAATAATATTTACTGCTTAAAGGCACTGGACACTATTGGTAATATTGTCAAAGACTATAGTCTTCTCAGTTGGTGTATCTCAACACATGCATATAACAACAAACTTCTTCCATTATTATCTCGCAACTTTGACGACCAATTGTGTTCAAGTATTCACAGGTTTGTTATTTTAGGCATATGTTGAGATACACCAAGTGAGAAGACTGGTCTTTGACAATTATCAAAGGTGTCCAGAGTCTTTTAGTAGTATAATAACAATAAACAAATTTTTTACCTGTCTTTAGCTTCTTTAGGGAGCCATTTTGTTCTTCGTGCCCCCCCCCCCCCCCGGATCTGGATGTTATTTTCCGCAAAAAAATTATTTGATCCGTGCCGAAATTTGGCAACGTGGTATTTTGGGGACGTATTTGAAGTCACGGTGTGCAAGAAGTTTTCAGAAATCGGGCGTGAAGTAAACGTTTTAGATTAACTATTCGCTTTATGCAATTTTTTTAGGCGCGAGAATGAGCACATTCTGTTACTAACACTAAAGACCTGCATAAAGTGAATATTAAAAAGTTTATTTCACGTCCAATTTCCTATTTTGCTAACCATCAAGTACGTCCCCAAAATATACCCTTGCCAAATTTCTGTATTGGTAAAATAAATAACTGTAGATGAAACATCTTGAAAAGATACATCCAGCACCGGGGGCCACGAAGAACAAAGTGGCTCTCTAAAAAGACAGATGAAAAACAAAACACGCCTAAGACGATTGGTACTTACTTGATGAGAATAGTGTACATAAAAAGTACAAATAAAAAAGTAATTAATAAAAAGAGGTTTTTGAGCTAAACTTAATAGTTGATTTCAAGTGACGATTGAAGCAATCTCAGATGAAATCGTAACAACATAAATATTTACGGTGTAAAAAAAAATAATAATCATGATTCTGAAATAATTATAACAGAATGTCACATTGGAAAAAGCCACGCGCAAAAATTTGATTGACGCCCACTTAAAAAAGTACATGTTTTTGAATTATAATCACAGTTCATAGATTGTTTGGTACACCACTGAATTCAAGTGCACTCCTGTTTTCTAATTAATTGCTCGCCTAAAAGCCAGTAGCTGTTGAAAAATGAACAATATTGTGTAAGTGTTTAGATGGGCAATTCATATTATAACACCCATTATTGAAAAGAATGAAGTGTACACAACGTTTTTAATGATGATTTGTAGTGTTACTTGAAAATATTAAAAAAGTTACACACAAAAATTATTAGCGTTTGGATCGTCACTTGAGTTTCAGCTTAATGAGCGTCACGAAATACACGCTCTAATTAAAAAGCAATTGACGTGCGATTGATATCGGGGATCATGTATGCATAAGTGGTGTGTGTTTAGGGGTGTTTTGTTGTTAACACGCAGCTGGTGACATTGTTAACCTTTCGAGCATTGTCCTTTATTACAGAAGCCCGTTGTCAATGTGTAGACTACATTCTTTGTTGGGGAACCGCGAAGAAAGTAAACAAAACATTAGGTTTCAATTGTTTTCTCGTTATAAATGCCATTATAAATGAAACTTTGTTATGAGTATTTTTTTTAATTTTATGTTATTTTAAATCTTTAGACATCACCCGGATTCACAAGTTGGACCGGGCTGTCAAGGTTATGCAAAAATATATGCTTTCGCACGAAAATAGCTCGCTTATTTTACACATGTTACCGGCCAAAATTTCGTGCCATATACATTGCTTGTGACTGGTATTTAGCTGTTGTTTATCTAGCATAACAGTTGAGTGGAGTCTTGGCCGGTAATCTGATTTTACTAAGCAAAATCTTTTTCGCCTAAGCAAAATTTTTTGTGCTTAAGCAGTTCTATGAAATTGGGCCCAGACCGTGGGACGCCAACGAATAAAGGGATTATATAAGAAGGGGGTTAAAGACACTGGACACTATTGGTAATTGTCGAAGACTAGCCTTCACAGATGGTGTATCTCAACATTATATGCATAAAACAACAAACCTGTGAAAAATTGAGCTCAATCGGGTGTCGAAGTTGCGAGATAATAATGAAAGAAAAAAACACACTTGTCACACAAAGTTGTGTGCTTTCAGATGCTTGATTTCGAGACCTCAAATTCTAAATCTGAGGTCTTGAAATCAAATTCGTGGAAAATTACTTCTTTCTCTCAAAAACTACATTACTTCAGAGGGAGCCGTTTCTCACAATGTATCAACCTCTACCTATTACTCGTTACCAACTGAAGATACCAAGTTACCAAGGTTTTATGCTAACAATTATTTTGAGTAATTACCAATAGTGTCCACTGCCTTTAAACTCAAACGCTATTAAAGTTCAGTAAACATGCACACAAAAGCAAAAAAGAACAAAAGACACATTAGGTTTCAATTGTTTTATTTGTTATACTATACCATCATAAATGAAACTTTTTAACAGTATTTTAATTTTTTTTATTTCAAATCTTTATAGTTAAGACATACATTTGTGGACACAGGATCGTTGGACGGGGGGGGGGGGGGGGGGGGGGTTACAAAGGTATAACAACTGTCTTCATCAGATTCAGACCTGTACAACGGCAACAACCCTGTCGCCAAAGATAAAAATGTATATTTCTAAAAAGGAAATTGCACTCAAACGTTCAATTAAAATCATACAACAGTAAGCATTAAAACAAAAGAAATTGAAAACCTTGCAAAACAACACACACAAAACACCATAAAACAGGAGGCAGGTGGACTAATTTAAAAACCAAAACAAGACAAGAAGGCCTGTTTTGAAAAAACACTTTAAGTAATATATGTTGATGAGGTGTCCCAAGAATTCGTATGGAGACAGCATCTCCTTCCACAGACTAGGAGCAATGCCGATCAAAATAACATGGACATAAAAGGCCATTAAAAAATGTTTTGCCTGGGCCCGTAAAAATGAAACAGCGCCATCTATAATCTGCAAAATCTCATTACATTGTCACATGACACGTGTGGATTGAGCCTGTAATGATTTAGCGCTGTTGCCGCTCCACCCCATTATGGGAAACGTTAGAACGCATCTCTTAAAATACCTCACGAAAACCGTTCCACAGATAATTTTTAACTTAAAGTGAAACCATGGAGGTAGAAATAGAAACTATGCTAAATTTAGATAAAACATCAAAATCCTAGTCTTTATAGCTGTAATTGGAACTTCAATGTCACAAATTTGAGTGCAAATGTGAATTGTTTCTGCGTTTTGTTCGAGGTCGAATTTGTAAGGGGGCGGGATCGCTGGGAGACATGCTAGATCCATTAGTCAATAATTCGCTGGTAACCATAGGTGGGTCAAATCTTTAGTGCACAGAAGTAATTATAGACAGAACTTTGCATAATTTGGGCATTAGCTTGTTTTCATGGTTTTTCGGGTGTATTTGAAAACAATATTATTGCTATTTCAAATATCCTATGATTGAGTTTCCCTATCAAGGTTTATTTCATCACGCGAAAAAATGTTCTTAATAAAGGCGTCATTGCACAAATAATTTGTAATAATGCTGGCCTTTTATTTTTTATAATATAAAAGAAAAGGTAAAAAACAATCATGGGGAAAGAAAACAAACAAACAAACAAACAAACAAACAAACAAACAAACAAACAAACGAACACCTAACAAACATACAACTCAAGCTGTTCCATCGAATTGTGCTCCAAAAATGAAAAAGTACATTTTCTTTGTCGATAATTTATTTTCAATGTGTCAAATTACACACACCTGTTTTGCCCTTTACCGGGTACCAGTGATGTACGCTAGCGGATGAGATTTAGAGCGAGTGTCTTTTCTGTAATGGCGGCCATTTTCGACACAGGAAGATCGAACTAGACACATTAACGTAACTCCTTCTTGGTCAAGTTCGCCATTTCCTGTTAATTGTGAACGAGTTCACGAGAGTTTAGAGGTTGTATCGGGTGAGTGGGAAGCGTTCATTTGTTTTTATGGTGTATTTGGCTGTGATTTATTTGGTGTAAATCGCCAATCTAAATGTGAATTTTATTACTTTTTACGTTTTGGCCCATTGCCTGTGTGTGTAAAAAGCGCACCCCGGTTATGCGGTGATTGTGCCGGTACACGTACGAACGGGTCCTTACCGTACCAATGCACGCCCTCTTTACTGAAACATGTATCTTTTCTACTTCGTAATGGGCTTTCTTAAGGAAAGACAGCTTCTTCAGGTAACAATTTAGTCTCACAAATTTTCCAAATTACTCTGTGCTGTCTGAATTCTTCTTCTGTCTGGCTGGTCCTTTTTTGGTTGGGGGGCTTGTTTGTGTGAAATGAATGTGATTGGAAGTGACTGATCATGGAGAGATTCCTCCACATGGACTGACTCAACCCTCCAATTTGGAGAGTGACAGTCACTGACAAAACAAATACCATTGATGATGTTTAAATTGTAAATTTAATTTACAGACAGTGTATAAATTTAAGCTGCAGGCCTGGCCTGGAATTTTATCTTTGATTTGAGTTTGAACGCGTTGAAAAGGGCAAGATTCAAGAAGAAGGGCCAAGGCCATTTTCTTTTTGCAAAGCCAAGTTCAAACAAGGGCACTTCTACTAGTTTGAAAGCAGTGTACTCCAACTAGATTCTAGAACTACACATTCCACTATTGTATCTACATGTACATGGAGACGATAGCGGAACGAAACCTCATGGTTTTAGGACTTGTGTAGGAGTAAAGCCAGTGTAGGCTTTCTTTAATTACTGGATATTGATTGATAAAAGCTAGAATGGCACCGAAATGCGCAAGGACTGTTTCGTTTGGGGATTTCTGCAGAAAATACAAACTAAGATTAAGAATTTGTTTAGTCTGATTATTGTACTGCATGTTGTTGTCGTCGTGATTTAAGAATTAATTCATGATGGGAATCAAGAGTCCATCATTAAGTGGTGGAGAGTTCCGAATGCGTCATCATGTACGCAACGCGTTTTAGTGCCAGTTTAAATTTTTGCACAACTTAATAATTTCCCTTTATTTAAATTTTTAATATTTGTAAAAAAAGTTTATCAATCATTGATCCTATTGGACTAGTTAAAGGCAGTGGACACTATTGGTAATTGTCAAAGACCAGTCTTCACAGTTGGTGTATCTCAACATAATATGCATAAAATAATAAACCTGTGAAAATTTGAGCTCAATCGGTCATTGAAGTTGTGAGATAATAATGAAAGAAAAAACACCCTTGTCACTGTGCGTTTACATGGTTGATTTCAAGACCTCAAGTTCTAAACTTGAGGTCTCGAAATCAAATTCGTGGAAAATTACTTCTTTCTCGAAACCTATGGCACTTCAGAGAGAGCCGTTTCTCACAATGTTTTATACCATCAACCTCTCCCCATTACTCGTCACCAACATGACCAAGAAAGGTTTTATGCCAATAATTATTTTGAGTAATTACCAAGAGTGTCCACTGTCTTTAATCAACAGAGTCGCAAGTTATAAAAAATTGCAATTATTTATGAGTTTTTTCTTTTTCTTTTTAATGTTTCAAGATTGCATTGAAGGCCAGTAGTTTCTATTGTTGGTGCCTTTACTGGTAAAAACCAAACAGCGACGATGCCGACAGTCAAAGGGGATGGCATGCGGGGTTTGGCAGTCTTCATTTCTGACATCAGAAACTGTAAGTTTTATTTAAAAAAAACACAAAAAACCTAATCCATCATGTCCATTGTGCTTGTTTGTTTAAAGGAACAAATTACAGATTTGGTTTTGCTACAAAACATTTCCTGGCAGTGTAAGCACTTAAAGGCAGTGGACACTATTGGTAATTGTCAAAGACTAGCCTTCACAGTTGGTGTATCTCAACATATGTATAAAATAACAAACCTGTGAAGATTTGAGCTCAATCGGTCATTGAACTTGCGAGATAATAATGAAAGAAAAAAACACCCTTGTCACACGAAGTTGTGTACGTTAAGATGGTTGATTTTTAAACCTCAAGGTCTCAAAATCCAATTTGAAGAAAATTACTTCTTTCGTGAAAACTACGTCACCAGAGGGAGCCGTTTCTCACAATGTTTTATACTATCAACCTCTCTTCATTATTCGTAACCAAGTAAGGTTACTTGTGCTAATAATTACCAATAGTGTCCACTGCCTTTAAGATGATCTTCTCGTTTGCGATCAGAAAATTAGCTAGCACTAAATGTGGGCTTTTGACAACCCTGGTTATAAAGTGTCATGGCATGAAACTGCACACATTTTTATCAGGGGTGGCACGGTTGGCTTGTGCGTAAAGCGCCCGCCTCTCACCAATGTGACCCCGGTTCGATTCCCGGTCGGTGCCATATGTGAGTTGAGTTGTGCGTTGGTTCTCTGCTGTGCCACGAGGGTTTTCCAGACTATCCGGTTTTCCTCCCTCAGGAAAAAATCAAACACGTTGGATCTTGGCTGTGCTCCGTGGTCATAATGGGTTGATGTGGCTGGCAGCTGAATGCGCCCTTGCATGCCTGCTTCTCGAACATGTTGTAGCCGCGTCCTTCGCAATTCAGCTCCTACATGTAGCTGCGAGTAAGGATGATTAGCCCCCCAAAGTATTATTATTATTATTATTATATCAACCCTGGGCTGGTCGCAGATTGCCCTGGTGTGCGCATATTATAATACCACCAATATTATACACCAGAGTCAACCGCGACCGGCCGACAGTGTTGCCATTTTTCAATGCATGAGGGCGCCATGAAGATCAACCTCCTCTTCATCTTGGCAGAAAAATCAAACAGGGAATGTAGACTAGCCCTATCATGACTCACTAAAGCAGAACCAGATATGTGGGTGGCCCTCAAGGACAACGCAATGAATAATTATGAGTGATTCTGGTGTATCGTTGAATGTTCTTTTGATGACTGTACATACAAAATAACACGTACAAAAACCCTGGGGCCCAAGGGGATGGCCCTACACAAGATGCCAGACTAGACTTGGTCTTGCTGCAATTTGCAACTTTCTCAATATGTACACAACTATGGGTGCACTCTGGTGTGACAGAAAAGTAAGACAATTTACAACAATGTAAAAATAATAATAATATAATATTCATAAATACCCCAGACAGTTTCTCTACTCCTATTGGTGAAGATTGCGTCACGTGGGTGTGCATAAACCTTTTGTCAATGCACAGTGGAGCTGTGTTTTTGCACACTGAGCTGGCTTCCGCGTGTCGGGCGTGCAAGATTATCATGCGGAACGCGCAAATTATAGCTTTCAGCATGTAATCTAAGCGCGCGCGTAACACAACCCACGTGCCTCAAACAGATTCTTCACAAAGTTGTGGAAAAAAATATTTCAAACCTCGAATTTGCAAATTGTTAAAGTGTCTATAACTGTATTTGTTTACATTTTTTAACAAAAGGGCATTTATGAATGGGAATAAAAGAGTAGTGACTCGTTCTTTGTTCTTCAGTGTCCGTTTAAAACCTTGCAGGGTCGTTGCCGTGCGATAAAGGCCCTCGCCTTCGGCTCGGGTCTTTATCACACGGCCGCCGACCCTGCCGGCTTTAAACGCTTGTTGAAGAACTCGTCGCTACCCTTTTATTCCCTAGTAATAAAACTTGTAATGCGCACGTATCCACCCTGCTGGGTGTTCAAGGTGTACAATGTATGTGTATTACTAGACTGTGATTGAAGTTTAAAAATTTGGAGTTGTGACTGGAAGTTTTAAAATTTGGAATGAATATTTGTTTTCAGGCAAGAGCAAGGAAGCTGAGATCAAACGAATCAATAAGGAACTGGCCAACATTCGCTCCAAATTCAAAGGTAAATTTTGTTGACTTTGTTATGAATACCATTAACCCTCCTACTCTTGGAACTCTTACTCATTTTCAAGCAAGTTGACCAACTATTTTAAACCATTCAACCGACAGTTGAATGTAACATCCAACATCAAAAGTTTTGTACATGTTGACACAAGTGCACAGAAATATCTGTGTGTACAATGTGTACAGTCGTACCTGTGTGTAATTTGTAGATATTCATCACCATGCTACCAGATTGCATAGTTTATCTATTATTTTGAATGGTCAGACAGTAGGAGGGTCGACTGTGTACTCTGTTAATTCGTTCACCACACAATGTCACTTTGCAGGCTGGCATGGTTTATCTATCATTAAAAAACACAGAAGATTTTGAATGGTAAGACAGTAGGAGGGTTGACTTTGTACTGTGTACACTGTGTGTTTACCCCCACTGTAGACTGGCTGGCATATTTTGTTTCAAAACCACAGTGGATGATATTGAATGGTCAGACAGTAGGAGGGTTGACTGTGTACTGATGCATTCACATGGTGTCATATTACAGGCTGGCATGGTTTATATCTTTCAATACCTTCGATATTGAAGGCAAGATAGTAGAAGGTTACGGGAATAAAAGTGTTGGCGATGACATTGTTATGTAAGCGACCATTCATAAATACCCCAGACAGTTTCTCTACTCCTATTATAACTGGCTGTTTATAACCGGCTGGCTTCCACATGTCAGGCGCACAAGATTATCACGCGGAACGCAATTCTTAGGTATTAGTAAGGGGCCGTTCACAATTATCAACATTTTCACAAGTGTACAAAGAGTACACTTTTTCAAGACCCCCCCCCCCCTAAAAGTGTACGAATAAAATGTTGACTTTTTCACACAAGTCTACATATATAGACGATCGGCAGTTACACAAACTATTCTTGCAAGATGGACTGATTGTGCAAACAATTTTGCACAAATCAATTCAACACGAACAAAACCACTTTAGTGCACGATCGCCGCCCGAACAAATTTCGAGTTTCAGATTTGCGTCCGGGTGTTTTTCGATCTCTGATCGGTCTCCTTATACCACGTAAACTTGATTTCAAGTCTGAGAGTGCGGTCATTTCTCTGCATCTCAGCCACGCATAATTCCCCAGTAGGTTTGCTACCACGCTCTAACTCTCTCTAATGACGGATGTTTGGCCACGAGAGGGCGCTGTTTTATCCAAAAATATGTCAGGACAACTATTACCGCACGATCACAGACTTGGAACCAAGTCTAAATACCACGCTGTTGTCAAAATGTAGTCAGGATGCCCTGCGACACAGAGAAAAATGCACGCGGAATGCCGTTACGAAATAGCCAACTTTTGGGTACCAGTCGCTGCACACTATTATGGTACACAAAGGTAGGTGATGCAGTGCACTGAACAGTGGTTTGTGTTCGTCTCTAGTGTTTTTCGAAATGTTTTGCCTGGGCGCGATATTTTTTGTCCGGGCGGACGACGAGTTTGTCCAGGCGCAGCATTTTTGTCCAAGCGCATTTGATATTTTTGTCCAGGCGCAGCGCCCTGGCCAAACAAACGATCGGCATTTAAAATATTTTATAAAGCGTACGGCAGGCATAAACCCCCTCCCCCCCCCCAGCGTACGGTTTGTACGCTCGTGAAAATGTTGATAGTTGTGAACGGCCCCTAACAGTGTGTAATCTACTTCTAAGCGTGCGCGAGTAATCTTTTTCTAAGCACGCATGCGTACACACAACGTATGCGCAACAGACTCTTCACAAGTTTTTGAAAAAAATATTTAAAACCTCGAACTTTCAACTGTCAAAGTGTCTGTAATTGTATTTTTTAAAGTTTTTTTAACAAAAGGGCATTTATGAATGGGAATAAAAGAGTAGTGAATCGTCCGTTTAAAACCTTGCAGGTTCATTGCCATGCGTTTATCACACCTGCCGACCCTGCCGGCTTTAAACGGCTGTGTATGAACTCGTCGCAACCCTTTTATTCCCTTATTTAAACCTGACAGGGTCAAGGGCAAATGCTGAAGGACTGACCCTTCATTTATCACACAGAATTGACCATGCAAGGTTTTAAATGGCTTCACATCTTGAACTTTTTACCAAAGTCCAGTTGTTTTACACATTTATATTATCTATTTAAAAATCATACATGACTTCCTAACTTGAACATGCAATAAAAAGACCTTCAATATTGTTGCGGTTGTAAATTACACTTCCTGAAGGACTAGTGTGGTTATTTTAAAACAGGTCAAAGTTGTAGAATCTCGTTCCATCAGACAAATTTAAGAAAACAGGAAAAAGGAAATCTGGAAGGAACTTTTCAAGATCGTTTCCAGTGACAATAACTAATGGCCATTGGTTTCAGTGCTACAATGTATGTCAAATTTGCAGTCACTTGAAAAATACTATGAATAGCGGTCTAGTTCATCGGACCAAAGCTCTGGGGCCAATTTCATAGTGCTAGAGCAGGACATTTTGCTAAGCATACATAAATAAGTATATTTCACAGGTTAGGACGAAAATAAATGTTAAGCATCCAGCCTCTGCTCCAACCATGGATTCAACTCTGGCCTGCGGTCCATTGTAATTTTCGAGCCTTGATTAATTTGACAAAAAAACAAACAATAATAGATCAATGTGTAAGAAGCACTGCATACTCAGTACTTTCATGAGTTCTGTGAGGGAAAAAAAATCCAAAGTCAAATAGAACTGCTTGACAAATTTCTCTGCTAAGCAAATATTGAGTGGGACACCGGTCAGAACAATGTAAACTAAATATTTTTGGCTGGTAACCTGTTTCTGTTGAGCAACACTTTTCCTTGCAAGTTTTTGTACGAACAGGTTTTATGAAATCGAGCCCTGGTTCTGCTGGCTTATCTGAGAGATAATCCTAGCACTTAGGCCTATTTTAAAGCAATCGCACAACATCGGTAAACAGTATTGTCCACAAGCCCACACCTCCAGTATCACAACTTAAATGTGTAAAATAACAAACCTGTTAAAATTTAGGCTCAATCAGTCATCGGAGTCGGGAGAAAATAACGGAAAAACCCACCCTTGTTTTTTGCACGCTTCGCCGTGTCATGACATGTGTTTAAAATAAATCCGTTATTCTCGATATATCTAGAATTGATAATTGTTTTAATGTTTTCTAAAAAAGTAAAGCATTTCATGGAATAATGTTTCAAAGGAAGCCTTTCACGATTACCTTCTGTAAACCCTGTAAGTTATTTGTAAATCTGTGAACTTTTAATTTTTGTTCTGTTCAGAAAGTGTCCAATGGCTTTAACCTAGAGAAATTTCACCATAAATATTTTAAAGACACTGGACACTATTGGCAATTGTCAAAGACCAGTCTTCTCACTTGGTGTATCTCAACATACATGTATGCATAAAATAACAAACCTGTGAAAATTTGAGCTCGATTGGTCGTCAAAATTGAGAGATAAATTTGAAAGAAAAAACACCCTTGTCACACGAAGTCGTGTGCTTTTAGATGCTTGATTTCGAGACCTCAAATTCTAAGCTTGAGGTCTCGAAATCAAATTCGTGGAAAATTACTTCTTTTTCGAAAACTACGTTACTTCAGAGGGAGCCTTTTCTCACAATGTTTTATACTATCAACCTCTCCCCATCACTCATTATCACGTAAGGTTTTATGCTAATAATTATTTTGAGTTATTACCAATAGTGTCCACTGCCTTTAACATACTCCACGACATCCACTGAATGTGATTGATAAATTATGTAAAAATTTAAGCCCATCCCTGACATCTCTGATAGGCTGTACTCAGTAAGTGGCCAATTAATTAGTGACAATGCCTGCAGCGAGTCAATCCAACATGTCAGATGGGAAATTAGAGAAGGCATAATGTTTTAAATGCAATGGCGCTGACACTCAATCCCCATGTAAATTTAAAGGGTCTATGTAACTTTTGTAGGACAAAAAGTCAAAATGTCCACAGATTTACATTAAACTTACACAGTTTGAAGATTGTTACTTACTGAGGTGCTGTAGTTGAGAAATGAGTAAAAGTTATAATTTTCGTCTCAGTTTTAGCATGTTAAAACGTTTTAACCAGTTATGCTATGGTTTTGGTATAATATCATAACTGGTTAAGGGGATTTTACATGCTCAAATCATTTTGGTGTCATGAGACCAAAATGATTTTGTGACTTGTTTTTACTCATTTCTCAAAAACCACACAACCTTAGTTAGTAATATTCGAAGGGAAGCTTTCCACTATCTTTATCTTCAAACCCTGCAAGTTTAGTGTAAATCTGTGGACATTTTGAAAAAGTACCCGAATCCTTTAAGTGCAACGGCGCTGACACTCATTCCCCATGTAGATTTAAGCAGAAGGGATTTGTTCAGGGGATGCATTTCTTGATAGTTATCGAAAGAAGACCTGCAACTCAATAACGTCTGCTGAAGTTGCTTTTAATTTTTAGCAGGTTTTTTATTATAAAAAACATACTTCTGTACAGATGTATGCAAATTAAAGGAACACGTTGCCTTGGATCGGACGAGTTGGTCTTTAACTGAGCGTTTGTAACCGTTTTTTATAAAATGCACATGGTTAGAAAGATGTTTTAAAAGTAGAATACAATTCTCCACATAAGTTTGCCTTGAAATTGTGTGGTTTTCCTTTTACTGCGCGAACTAACACGGTCGGCCATTTATGGGAGTAAAAAATTTGACTCCCATAAATGGCTGACCGTGTTAGTCGACGAGGTAAAAGGAAAACCGTACAATTTCGAGGCATGTTTGTGTGGATCATTGTATTCTACTTTTACATTATCTTTCTACCCATATGCCTTTTATAAAAAACAGTTACAAACGCTTTTCAAAGACCAACTCGTCCGATCCAAGGCAACGTGTTCCTTTAAGTATCAAGTGAATAGTTAAAATAAAATAAGACGTACATGTACATGTGAACAAATAGACGTCATTTACTTGGATTATTCTTCATCATGGGGTTGTGCTTTAATGCAGTGGACACTGTCGGTAATTACTCAAAATAATTATTAGCATAGAACCTTACTTGGTAACAAGTAACGGGGAGAGGTTGGTAGTATAAAACATTGTGAGAAACGGCTCCCTCTGAAGATATAATCGACCACGCATTTGATTTCGAGACCTCAGATTTAGATTTGAGGACTCAAAGTCAAGCATCTGAAAGCACACAACTTCATGTGACAAGGGTGTTTTTCTTATTATTATTATTATTATTAACTGTTTGAATTATTTTATGTTGATGTTCAGGGGATAAAACTCTGGATGGATACCAGAAGAAGAAGTATGTCTGCAAACTGCTCTTCATCTTTCTGCTCGGTCACGACATCGACTTCGGTCACATGGAGGCCGTTAATCTCCTCAGCTCAAACAAGTACACAGAGAAGCAGATTGTAAGTATTTATCTCTAAATGATATCGATTATCAAATTTTTATAAATACCCGGGACAGTTTACAGACTCTGATTGGTCAAAACTGGATCACGTGGGGATGTATAACAAGAGAGAAGGGACCGGCTTTTGAAACTACCAAATAAATGGCCCCTAAACCAGCATACAATTATAACACACCTCTTGCTTGTTCTGTATTCTGGTTGGCTGAAACTGAACTAATGTAGTCTAGTGTTCGCGCATGCGTGTTTGCGGGAACTATGTAGTACCCAATAGGCCTGGGCGAATTATTCGAATATCCGGTTAATGGCGAATAGGTTTTCCTATCCGTAACCGCGAATGCCTTTTTTTCTTAACCGGATATCCGCATAGGGCGCGAATACCTATTTATAAACCGGATAGTTCTGTAATTACAACCAAGTAATCGGATATTCTTTAATATCCGAATATCTGTCGGGCGACAACTGATATGAATGTAATTTTCTTATGAAACTTCTATTAAGACAGCATAAAACAGCATATAACTTAAGTATTTAACTATGCTCACCTCCGTGAAGAGTTAAAACAATGACATTTCCGACGTATTTTGTTCAAAGATTACAAAAGTTTTCCTTCACGTAGAGTCAATCACGATCAAAAGAAAAAGCAAATCGCCATCTTTAAATTAGATCCGGTCATTTTTATGAATGAACCGAGTGACAGTCTAAAACTAATATCAATCCGCCCATAAGATCTCATTCACAAACGAACAGCGCCCTCTAGCGGCCCAAAAAATAAAATTATTATTATTATTTTTTTTTAATAGCGCCCTCTAGCGGCGAAAAAACTATTCGAATATCCGGTTTATTTCGGATAGTTGGCCAGCGGTATCCGAATAACAAAATTTCACTATTCGCCCAGCACTAGTACCCAAGCGGGCTTAAGTCTTCGGCTTCGAGAAATAGGTCCCTATTCTGGTCACTCAAAATCCCTCGGGGAATAGACTTACACTAGTTACCTCATTGCCAGTCAATATGTGTATACTAGTGTTTCACATGCTTATTCATCTTAGTTTCATTGGCACTTCGCGCACATGCACATACGCGCTGAAAATCTATTAATAGACCCCTTGCACAACGCGACACGCTTCATTGACACTGAGCTTATGCGCACTTTTTTACGCACACAGAACAGCTATCTTCCAATCATTTGCCTCCTTTGACCCCAGTGAGGGCGCTTAACAGACCATTATTGCCTAGAGAAAAGTCACAAAAGTTTGAAAACTTTAGCTGTTAAAAAGGTATTTATTAATGGGAATAACATTGATTCCTTGATCTATTTCTTCTTCTTTCAGGGCTACCTGTTCATCTCCGTCCTCGTCAACGAGAACTCTGACTTGATGCAACTGGTGATTCAGAACATCAAGAACGACATGGGAAGCCGTACCCCCATCCACATCAACCTAGCCCTTCACTGCATCGCTAACATCGGCAGCAAGGCCATGGCCGAGACACTCGGGCCTGAAATACCCAAACTTCTAGTCTCAGGGTAATAATAATAATAATAATAATAATAATAATAAGACATTTGTAAAGCGCCTAATGCAAAAGCCTTTAAGCGCATAAAAGAAACAATAAAATAAATAATTAGAGAAAGATACAAGATACAAACAGGCAAATTACAAAAAAGAAGCTTTAAACAAATGAGTTTTCAACAGGGACTTAAACATTGTAAAGAATTAGCAAGGTGAATATGCACAGGAAGACTATTTCAAAGAAACGGTGCGGCGTAAGAAAAAGATCTGTGGCCATAAAAAATGGAAGAAGCTCTAGTAGCAGAAAGCAATGACTGTTGAGATGAACGTAAAGTCCGAGTAGGGGAATAATGATGAACAAGTTCAGATAAACAAGCAGGAGATTGACATGTTTGAGCCTTGAAAGTAAGAAACAAACACTTTCAACCCTAGTAGTGACTTTAATCGGAGGCACTATTGACCCCTTGCACGTGCGTCACACGCAGCGACTGTGCCATGCTCACCATTTTGGTGGGCACATAGGTTTACGTAGATACGCCCCGTGCGCCCTTCACTGAATAACGCACAGTGACATTGCCCACCAATATGGTGCATCCAAGATTATTCTGATGATGACGTCAGGTGAATTGGGTCAATATTCTGCTTGAACCCCAATGGCGACTTTAGATGACTGTGCACTTTACTCCGAGCCCCAATGGTGTCGTACGTAAAGTGCTCGCTTCTCACCATTGTCCCCCCTGGTTTGATTCCCGGCTAATGCCTTATCTGAGAGAGATGTGCGATGGTTGTCCATTGTGCAAGAGAACAATGAAATGAAAAAACACCCTTGTTGCACAACTTTGTGTGCACAACTCAGATGCATAATAAATAAAGGCTTCAGGTCTGAAGTCTTTTAATATTTGAGTGAGAAATTACCTCTTTCCCAAAAACTACGTTTTCTGTAGATGGAGCAGTTTCTCACAATGTTTTATACTACAAACAGCTCTCCATTGCTCATTACCAAGTAAGTTTTTATGCTAACAATGATGGTGTCCAATGCCTTTAGTAGCTAAAGTGAAACCCTAGTGTGAGTGGATTATAAAAAATGTGTGAATTTGAATTTGAAACCCTTTAGCCTTCGAGAAAGACTCTGCTAGGGTCGAAACGTCAGACCATTAACTATTTTTTGAATTTGAAACTACATTTAAGTGAATGATTTTCTTGCAGGGATACCATTGATGAGGTGAAGCAGAGTGCCGCCCTGTGCTTGCTTCGTCTCTACAGAACTGACTCCCACTGTATTCCAAGCAGCGAATACCAAACAAGAATTATACATCTTCTGAATGACCAACACATGGTAAGAGAACCTGTGATAGACATGGGGTCAGAAGGGTGGCCAGATGGGTGGTCAGACGGGTGGTCAGATGGGTGGTCAGATGGGTGGTCAGATGGGTAATCACATGGGTGGTTAGATGGGTGACCAGATGGGTGTCCAGATGGGTGGTCAGATGGATGGTCAGATGGGTGGTCAGATGGGTGACCAGATGGGTGACTAGATGGGTGGTCAGGTTGGTGATTAGACTGGTAGTAGATTGGATTGGTACAGAGGGACCAAAGAATTAAAACAATAAGAAGGCGAATGGGGAAACACAAAACTTAAATTTCCGGGGTTGGAAGACGCGCTGTGGGGTATAATCTCGACCTCGTTCTGGTTCTGATTATTTCATTGCGAGAACCCATCAGAATGATTGTTGATGAAAAAAGTATTGTTCAGGGCAGAAATAAGGGGATAAGATCGTTCAAAAGGCTAACATTTTTTCAAAATTGTGTGCATTATTTCATGTGGTCATGTAAAATTTAAAATCAGGCGACCTAACAATTTTGTTGACTGGTCCAGGCAATTATTGAAAACAAACTTGAGGAAAACCCCTTTTTACGTATGTTTACCTCTTGTTACAATCAATTTTCATACTTTTGCATTGAATCAGAATCTTATCCCTTGTCGCAACTAAACTGAGCCAAATGTTGACCTTTTTTTTTTACAGGGCGTTGTTACGGCAGCTACGAGTTTAATCCATGATCTTGTGTTAGATAACCCTGATGACTACAAAGGTTGCGTCTCATTGGCTGTATCAAGACTTAGCAGGGTAAGAGTTGACCAATCAGAGACTGTTTTACATCCATCCTAGTTAACATGCATCTTCATGGTTTTACCCAAAACCTGGCCATTTGTGCTTGTTTTTACTCAAACTCTACCATTTATACATGTTTGCCTGCTTTTATACTTTACCACAACTTGACAATTTTTTCCTTTTACCAAAACTCTTCCATTTATACATGTTTGCCTGCTTTTATACTTTACCATAACTTGACAATTTTTTCCTTTTACCAAAACTCTTCCATTTATACATGTTTGTTTGCTTGTGTTCATATCATAACTTGACCGTTGTTTACTTTATACAAAAACTCTTCCATTTATTCATATGTGCTTGTTTGTATTATTTACTGTAACTTGACCATTTTTTCCCTTTTACCAAAACTCTACCATTTACAAATGTTTGCTTGCTTTTATTTTTTACCATAATTTGCCCTTTTCCCTTTACCAAAATTCTTCCATTTATGCATATATTTGCTTGCTTGTATTCATATCATAACTTTACCAATTTGTGCCTTTAACCCAAAATCTTCAATTTATACATATTTGCTTGTTTGTATTATTTACTGTAACTTGACCATTTTTTCCCTTTTACCAAAACTCTACCATTTACAAATGTTTGGTTGCTTTTATTCTTTACCATAATTTGCCTTTTTTCCCTTTACCAAAACTGTACCATTTATGCATATTTGCTTGCTTGTATTCATATCATAACTTGACCGTTGTTTACTTTTTACAAAAACTCTTCCATTTGTTCATATTTGCTTGTTTGTATTCTTTACTGTAACTTGACCATTGTTTCCTTTTACTAAAACTCTACCATTTATATATGTTTGCCTGCTTGTATACTAGACCATAACTTGACCATTGTTTCCTTTTACCAAAACTCTACCATTTATATATGTTTGCCTGCTTGTATACTAGACCATAACTTGACCATTGTTTCCTTTTACCAAAACTCTACCATTTATATACGTTTGCCTGCTTGTATACTAGACCATAACTTGACCATTGATTCCTTTTACTAAAACTCTACCATTTATATATGTTTGCCTGCTTGTATACTAGACCATAACTTGACCATTGTTTACTTTTACCAACAACTCTACCATTTATAAATGTTTGCTTGCTTGTATACTTTACCAAAACTTGACCATTGAATGTTTACTTCCAACAAAACTCCTACAACTCTACATATTTTTTTTGTTTTCCGTACCAAATATTTACAATCGTTTGTTTTAATTTTATAAAAAAACCTTCCTAACTTCCTCAACACCTGTGTTCATGTTTTACCAACTATCAAACGTCACTATTTCTTATTGGTTCTTTCAACCAAAACTTTGCTGTTTCTTCTTTTAAATGTAGTTATATTTGTGAATCGTTGACATCAAAGCGTTCTTTGATGACTTCTCTCTGAAACCCTTCTCACCCCAAACTAATTATTTTTTATTTCAGATTGTGACGTCATCTTACACAGACCTCCAGGACTACACATATTATTTTGTCCCAGCTCCTTGGCTTTCGGTTAAGCTCTTGCGACTTCTTCAGTTCTACGGACCACCCGATGATCCAGCCAGCCGAGGTCGTCTTAACGAATGTCTGGAGACGATTTTGAACAAAGCACAGGTTTGCCAAATCAAACACAAACATTTGCAGCCTCGGTACCATGGGCAGCGAACCGTGTCGATACCTCTCGTCACTTACCCCTTGTCTCTACTCTATGATTACGGAACAAACAAATGTTTCAACTTGTGACGAAGTTGGTTTGTCTGACCCAGTGATATACAGTTTCTTTATAGGCTAAAAGTCCCAAATCTTCTGTGATGACCCAACAAAATATTTTATGGAGAGCAAGTAAGAGCAAGTAGGATTTTGAAACTTTACAAGGTGGGAGTATAATTAGGGGGTGTTGCAGTATCACCAAGTCTCTTTGAGTAGCGATACCTCTCGTCACTTACCCCTTGTCTCTACTCTATGATTACGGAACAAACAAATGTTTCAACTTGTGACGAAGTTGGTTTGTCTGACCCAGTGATATACAGTTTCTTTATAGGCTAAAAGTCCCAAATCTTCTGTGATGACCCAACAAAATATTTTATGGAGAGCAAGTAAGAGCAAGTAGGATTTTGAAACTTTACAAGGTGGGAGTATAATTAGGGGGTGTTGCAGTATCACCAAGTCTCTTTGAGTAGCGTTGGTTCTGAGAAGAACCGGTGCTTGACAACTCAACGTTTCGATCACTTTTGATCGTCTCCTTAAGGCCTTTTCACCTGAAGACAATAAAATCAAACTGATCGAATTGTTGAGTTGTTAACTACCAGTTCTTTTCAGAACTTACACAACCCAAAACAGACTTTCACATGGTGCTACTACACCTCTCTGTGCAGTTTTCATATCTGTAATACTTTTTAAGATTCTGACACTTAATGATCCTTAGAAGTTTTAGGAGAAAGACTACCTCGTTCTTTTTTTTTCCATCAGGAGCCACCAAAGTCCAAGAAGGTCCAACATTCCAATTCCAAGAATGCTGTTCTCTTCGAGGCAATCAATCTGATTATTCATCACGACAGCGAGCCCAACCTCCTGGTCCGAGCTTGCAACCAACTCGGACAGTTCCTCCAACACAGAGAAACCAATCTTAGGTAAGTACATCGACCTAAGACCTTTGACATTTGACATTGAGGAATTTTGACATGGGATCAGTAGACCGATTGCCCAACCTCCTGGTCCGAGCTTGCAACCAACTCGGACAGTTCCTCCAACACAGAGAAACCAATCTTAGGTAAGTACATCGACCTAAGACCTTTGACATTTGACATTGAGGAATTTTGACATGGGATCAGTAGACCGATTGCCCAACCTCCTGGTCCGAGCTTGCAACCAACTCGGACAGTTCCTCCAACACAGAGAAACCAATCTTAGGTAAGTACACCGACCTAAGACCTTTGACATTGAGGAATTTTGACATGGGATCAGTAGACCGATTGCCCAACCTCCTTGTCCGAGCTTGCAACCAACTCGGACAGTTCCTCCAACACAGAGAAACCAATCTTAGGTAAGTACATCGACCTAAGACCTTTGACATTTGACATTGAGGAATTTTGACATGGGATCAGTAGACCGATTGCCCAACCTCCTGGTCCGAGCTTGCAACCAACTCGGACAGTTCCTCCAACACAGAGAAACCAATCTTAGGTAAGTACATCGACCTAAGACCTTTGACATTTGACATTGAGGAATTTTGACATGGGATCAGTAGACCGATTGCCCAACCTCCTGGTCCGAGCTTGCAACCAACTCGGACAGTTCCTCCAACACAGAGAAACCAATCTTAGGTAAGTACATCGACCTAAGACCTTTGACATTTGACATTGAGGAATTTTGACATGGGATCAGTAGACCGATTGCCCAACCTCCTTGTCCGAGCTTGCAACCAACTCGGACAGTTCCTCCAACACAGAGAAACCAATCTTAGGTAAGTACATCGACCTAAGACCTTTGACATTTGACATTGAGGAATTTTGACATGGGATCAGTAGACCGATTGCCCAACCTCCTGGTCCGAGCTTGCAACCAACTCGGACAGTTCCTCCAACACAGAGAAACCAATCTTAGGTAAGTACCCTTGAGAGAACATGTTACCCCATAACTTAGGGAACTTCATTGGCTACCAGTTGGAGAACGAATCCATTTTAAGATTGCTCTTCTCTATATGGAAAGGTTTGCGGTAACACCATGTAATGACTATCTCTAATGAGTATGGGTGGTTCTGAAAAGAACCGTTGGTTTCAAGTCGACGTTTCGATCAGTATGCTCTGATCGTCTTTTGGAGATTGCTCTTCTCGTTTTTAAATGCTTTAACAAAACTACACCTCATTATATTACTACTTTACTGTCACATTACACTCCTCCACGATTTCTTCGGTCCGCACTTGACATCACTCGCTTAAATGTTCCCCGAGCAAACAAAATTCTAGGTCGGAAGGCTTTCAGTGTGGCTGGGCCCATGATTTGGAACAATCTCCCAACTGCCATTAGGGAATCTAATACTCTGTCTGCTTTTCCTAAAGTCCTTAAGACTCGCCTTTTTCCAAGTTAATTTCTTTCTAGTGCGCTATGATCTTGAGTGAATTGTGCCTTATAAATTTTAATTGATATGTTATATGACATATGACCTTTGACATTTGACATTGAGGAATTTTGACATGGGATCAATAGACCGATAGACCAAAGACACGTGACCTATAATAATAATAGTGGCTTCTTATATAGCGCGCTATCCATCACTCAGTGACGCTCCTGGCGCTGTAACATAAAGTATTTCCTGCAAGGTATGTGGGACTACGTTTGAATTATGAGACCTAATACTTAGCACCCGTCATGAGTTCTAGTCATCTTATTTTCATCCGATAGTATCTTCTTTTTAGCCCCTTACCAAGAGCGACTTTTAGCCTTGTTTGGGATGGAATGTTCCATTCAACTCATGAACATATTCACACCATTGCACTCATAAACATTCATTATTTGTATATTATTATTGTCTTATAGATATCTAGCTCTTGAGAGTATGTGTCTTCTTGCATCTTCGGAGTTCTCACGAGAAGCCGTCAAGAAACATCAGGAAACGGTCGTCACGGCATTAAAGGTCAGTTGTAATACTTGCTCATTCTACAAGAGTAGTACGATTTAATGGATCAGCGTTCTTGCCGCACCCCCTGTGAGTACCCAGGTCTGCCCGGGGAAACTCAATGATCCAACCCGCTCGCCAAATCCTGCACCGGATCATGGCCCTGATCTCGAAGACCAAGAAGCAAGCAGTGTCTTTCTAGATACTGGCCCTGATGTCCCATTCCTCCAGCTCAATAGCATACGACCTTATCATCAGTACGAGAGTACACCCCAGGTCTTGGATTACAAAGCATCTGTTGCCCTGGTGTTGGCCTTGGTGCCCCTATGAAAAGTTTCCCATAGACTTTGAATTTGTCCATTGGAAGTGCCCTTTCCAAAATGAAAATGGCCTTGCCTTTTCAGGCCTGATACTTCAAAGAGGCAACAAACGCAATTGCATTGGTGCCCTTGAAATGCTCAAGAAGAAATTTACAACTTCCCTATTGGGTGCCCTTTACCAAAGAGAAAGTGCCTCGGTGCCCTTGCCCTTTCAAAAAAGAAACATACAGGCCTGCCTTTTGAAGATGAAATTCTAGACCTGTGCTTACACAGGGTAATGCTTCTGTTGGCCTTGGTGCCCCATCAAAAGTTTTCCTATAGACATTTAAAATTTTCAAATGTAGGTGCCCTTTACAAAAGGAAAATGGCCTTGCTTTTTCAAAGATGAAATTACAGACATGTAGTTACAAAGGGGTAAAGCCTTTGTTGCCCTGGTCTTGGTCTAGGTGCCCTTTACAAGTTTTCTAAGGACTTTACAAATATTCCATTGGAAGTGCCCTTTGCAAAACGAAATTGACCTTGCCCTCTCAAAGATGAAATTGTATCCCCTTATGGGACAGACATGCAACTTTTCAGCTGATCAGCTGATTTCCACTTTTTCTTTTAAAAATATTGCCATAGAAAACTAAAAAAACACTGTACAAAAGTTTAGTGTGATCGACCATTTGCTCTTTTTTTTTGCAATCAGAAAATTGCATGTCTGTGTGGGAGTTTGCGGAGCTCTAACTAACTAAACAAACAAATAATCAAATACAGGACCCAATTTCATGGCTCTGCTTACCGCCGAATTCTGCGCTAACGATCACGATTCCCCACTAACATGCAAGCGCCAAATTTCTGCGCTAGCCTTGTAACGTAGAATGCTTAGTAACACAGAGTACGTACGCGCAGAAGCCAAAATTCACCGCTAACCCGTGGAATTGGCTTGCCGTAAGCACATAAATTCCTGCTTCTGTAAGTGCCGATTCTGTGCTTACGGTAAGCAGAGCCATGAAATTGGGCCCAGGTTGCCGTTGATTCTTCTCGTTTGGAATGTCTTGTTTTTTTTTTCCTCCACCAGACGGAGCGGGACGTGAGTGTGCGCCAGCGTGCCGTGGATCTCTTGTACGCTATGTGTGACCGGACAAACGCTGAGGAGATCGTTGGCGAAATGCTGGACTACCTGGAGAAGGCAGACTACTCCATTAGGGAAGAAATGGTCAGTCACTTTTGGGGTTTGAGCTTTAGAGTAAAAGGTTATGGGATTTGCGGTATTGCATAAATGGTGAAGTGTCAATGTATATTTCCCACCATGTGTATATCTGCTTTACTGGGTAGATTTTTTTTGTAGAGAACAAGTCCGTGAAAGGCAGTGGACACTATTGGTAATTACTCAAATAATTATTAGCATACAACCTTTCTTGGTAACAAGTAATGGGGAGATGTTGGTAGTATATAACATTGTGAGAAACGGCTCCGTCTGAAGTGGAGTACTGTTCAAGAAAGAAGGAATTTTTTTATGAGTTTGATTCGAGACCTCAGATTTAGAACTTGAGGTCTCAAAATTAAGCATCTAAAAGCACACAACTTCGTGATACAAGGTTTTTTTTTTCTTTCATTATTGTCTCGCAACTTCGATGCGATTGAGCTAAAAAAAAGTTCACAGGTTTGTTATTTTATGCACATGTTGAGATACAGCAAGTGAGAAGACTAGTCTTTGACAATTACCAATAGTGTCCACTGTCTTTAAATCATGTTTATTGAATAGCTGTGTATTTTGTTGACCTTTTGCCTTTGACTTTTGCTCTTTGCCCTTTGACTTTATGCTATAGGTGCTGAAGGTTGCCATCTTAGCAGAAAAGTTTGCCGTAGACTACACGTGGTATGTGGACACAATACTTAATCTGATCCGTATTGCTGGAGACTTTGTCAGTGAAGAGGTAAGTTTCTTCTTTGATCAATCGCTTACTGTGCACAGCTTCAAAAAATACTTGAAAAACCTACTTATAACCTACTTATAATGGCCTTGCCCATTCTTATATCGCACTTTGTCACACCTGAGAGCATCAAGTAAAAAATTATTTATAAGTGATTTTAAACATGCGACCTCTGGATTGTTACTTACTGGCTTTTTTTTTGGTGTTGTAGGTTTGGTATCGTGTGATTCAAATTGTAATAAACAGGGAAGATGTTCAGGGATATGCCGCCAAGATGGTCTTTGAGGTAAGTGGACATTACAACCCTCCTACTGTGTGGCCCCTTAATCCTAAACACCTAAATGATAGATAAACCATGTCAGACTGCAATATGATATCATGTAGTGATTGGTCGCTGAATGCATCTACATGTACATAGTACAAAGTCAACCCTCTTACTATCTGACCATTAAATATCACTTGGACGGTTGATAAACCATGACAGCCTGCATTATGTTCAACTACAAATAAAGTGTACAGTCAACCCTCCGGCTGTGTGTCAATTAATCATCACTTTAATGATAAATAAACCATGGCAGCCTGCAAATCGGTCATCTACATAGTACACAGTCAACCCTCCTACTGTCTGACCATTTAATATCTTCCACTGTGGTTAAGAATGATTGATAAACTAGGCCCACCTTCAATATAACATCATGTGGTGAATGCATCTACACAGTACATGGTCAACCCTCCTACTCTGTGACCATTCAATATACGTCACTGTGGGTTTGAATTATTGACAAATCTGAAAGGTTCCAAGTCTTTTTCAAGGGGGGAACCCAGTCCCGCAAACCGTATTCAGGAATTTTCACACTTTGCAAATCCCAACTCTGAACTGGTGGTGCTTGCGCTGTTGGATGAGTAACAAATAAATAACATGCGATAAATTTCTTGGTTTTGTTTTTCTACCTGTAGGCTCTTCAAGCCCCAGCCTGCCATGAGAACATGGTAAAGGTCGGAGGTTACATCTTAGGTGAATTTGGTAATCTCATCGCCGGTGACCCCAGGTCAAGGTAAGTCTGAGGTTTCCTTGAGACGCAGCTTTCTAGCAAACAATTTAGTATACAACCAATTTACAATACCAATTCATTCAAACTTATATTTATTTTCATACTTCATAAAAACAGACTACAATTTTTTTTTTTTCAACGAATAACCAATAAACAAAGTTATTTAATGAGCTGAGAAAAAAATAAGTAGAGTATGGAGGCATCATCTGGAAGCCAAGGCTTATGCAACAGATGTACTATAACCATTTCAAATGATGTACAGTAATCATGGCAACCAATGTACTCTACTCATAGTAGCTGATGTACTATACCCATATACAAAATGTTCACTGCCTTTACTAGTGCTATGTTTAAAAACCTACAACTCCCTCGGTGGTCCCTGATGCGGTCTATTTCTCCTTTAGCTTTGTTTCGAGAAAATAAAATGCGATGAGAATCAACTCGGGAGTTGTGTTTTAACCATAGCACTCGAAGCCCTCAATATAAGTCTACCATCACAAATAGCCAAAATAACAAACCTGTGAAAATTTGAACTCAAAGTTGCAAACATAATGACAGAAAAAACACCTTGTCACACAAAGTTGTGTGCTTTCAAATGCTTGATTTCGAGATCTCAAGTTCTAAATCTGAGGTCTCAAAATCAAATTAGTGGAAAATTACTTCTTTCTTGAAAACTACTCCACTTGAGAGGGAGCCGTTTCTCACAATGTTTTATACTACCAACCTCTCCCCATTACTCGTAACCAAGTAAGGTTTTATGCTAAAAATTGTTTTGAGTAGTTACCAATAGTGTCCACTGCCTTTAAAAAACAATAACTGATTTTCGTTCTAATCTCTGCAGCCCCCAGGTGCAGTTCAACCTCCTCCATTCCAAGTTCCATCTGTGCTCCGCCCCTACAAGAGGACTTCTTCTCTCCACCTACGTCAAGTTCATTAACCTTTTCCCTGAGATCAAGCAGATCATCCAAGATGTAAGTGTGTAATCTAGGATTTCAGCTCCAATACACCCCCCCCCCCCGAAAAAAATAAATAAATAAAAAAACAAAAAAATAAATAAATACAAAATTTTGTTGAATGCAAAGTATAGACGATGTGACCTATGTTTACATTCAAATCGCCCTCTGTTGAAAAAACACTCTACACTTCATGTTCTGCCGTAGTCATGGTAAGATTGAGTGTACTTTCTAGCTGGCTGCCAAAACACAAAGGTTTTGCCCGGCGGTATGCGGGCGAATCATGTTATGGTTTTCGAGTGACATCAGAGGTCACATCGTCTATACCTTTGAAACGTTCAGTTGTTTTAATCCCATAAAAATGTAGATGTATACTATAAAACTAACTTGTGAAAATTTCATTTCACAAGGTGGTCATGTGAAAAGTTAAAACAAATTAGGGGTTGAACAAAGACAAATTGATAAGTCAGTTTGTCTTTGCTTTTTTTTGTTTTCTTCTTTTTTTTTTTTCTCTTTTATGAGAGATTGCCTTGGTAGTTTCACAAGGTCGGACGGCCACTTGAAGGCGAGGGCTACACTTAACTGATTTGTGCTATTGACCCAAATCTACTGCCACTAGGGGCAGTTTGCCACCTACTCCTGGGGCTTAAACAGGGTTAATACCTCCCCCTCCCCCTTCACAATCCGTAGGCATGGGTATCCACTAGGAACCTGGTTGGTGGAGCAGAATGCCTACATTCGTATGGACTGCGAAAGGGGTAACCCTGTTTCAGCTTTAGGAGAAGGTGGCAACGTCCCCACACCTTGAAGTGGCCTTCAGGCCTTGTGTGTCAGGCGACTTACATAAAAAAAACCTAAAAATAAAACCAACTTTTTAAAAAGTAACTATGGTTTAGTGTCTTGCTCAAGGACACAAGTGTCATGATATGACAAGTGTCGGGTATCGAACCCACACTCTGCTGCTGAGCTTGGTGATCTATATGAACAAGTTTCAATGTTTTGCATTTTTGTCGTCGTTGTAGGTTCTTAAGAATGATAATCAGTTGCGGAATGCTGACGCTGAGCTCCAACAGCGAGCTGTTGAATACCTCAGCCTGAGCGTACGGACTTCATCTGACGTACTGGTGAGTAAATCTCTCTCTCTTTCTGGACACTTTTGGTAATTGTCAAAGACCAGTCTTCTCACTTGGTGTATCTCAACATATGCATCAAATAACAAGCTTAGCAATTCTAGCTCAATTGGTCATCGAAGTTGCGAGATAATAGTGAAAGCAAAAACACCCTTGTCACACGAAGTTGTGTAAAACCATTATTAGTATAAATAGCTCACCTTTGTTTATTTCTTTGTAACCAAGGCAACCGTTCTGGAAGAGATGCCGCCATTCCCAGAGAGAGAATCTTCCCTTCTTGCCAAGCTGAAGAAGAAGAAGCCCTCAGCTGTCGTCGAGGAGAAAAAACCTAACAAGCCGATCTCAGTAGAAGTCAACAACACGGCTGGAGAAAGCAGCACCGACGTACGTAATCTCAAACCTAGGGGCCAAAAGGCAAAGTACACCTTTGCTTTTTTTAACCGTTTGATAGATTTATCCCTATGTTAAATTTGCATTGGGGATAAAGAATATTTTTTCTTTTTTTTCAGTTTTTTTTTTTTTTACCCATACACCGATGTGTGTTAGCACTGTATACTCAGTACTTTCCCAAGTCCTGTGAAAAAATATCACAGGCATGTTACTCGGGTGGGATTCGAACCCACGACCCTTGCAATTCTAGAACAGTGTCTTACCAACTAGACTACCGAGGTTGCCCGGTAGCTAGAGGCAGTTCGAATCCTATGTTTTGGCAGCGGGTACCGCAATGATATAAGAGATGTTTAATTTGCATCGGGGTAACCGTATTTATAACACGCCTGGATACAGAGTGCCAAGTATTTACAGCAAGTTGAGTGGGATGAAGTTTGAATAGCGAGACCTAATCCTTAGCACCATGTTTACAAGATGATGTGGTGCAATATGCTGCCAATCCAGCCAGGAACACTGGGTCGAACCCCTTCTCTTTTTCGATAAGTGCACTCGGTTCTTTTATGTGCGTAACACAACACACGGGACCAACCGTTCTTGTTTAAGGACACAAGTGTCACCACCGGGGCTCGAACCCATCAACCTCTCCCCATTACTCGTCACCAAGAAAGGTTTTATGCTAATAATTATTTGGAGTAATTACCAATAGTGTCCACTGCCTTTAAGCATGTCTGAGAAACTAAAGATAATTGTTGACCCTTGAGATTCAAGTTGTTTACACCAAACAGAAATAACACCATCTATTTATTTCAGAATTTTCCAATTTTAACAAGATCATTGATAATGATATATTCTTTTGTCCTTTCCGTATTACCAGATACCGAACAATATAACCCCAGTGTCACAGGCAACCATGCCAGTGGCCCAGCCTGCTCCCTCCACTGACCTCCTAGGTCTAGACGCCGCCCCGGCTGCACCAGCCCAGTCATTCTTTGACTCGATGAACATGAACGCTGGCCCGATGGGCGGCCCCGTGGCAACTAACAATTTCGGAGGTGCCCCTGCTGGAGGTCTTCTGGATATGTTTGATGCCCCGGTGCCGACGACCTCCGCTCTTGACCCCAATGCCCTCTCACCGGGCGCTGAGGAAAACTTCAGCAAGTGAGTAAATTATTTAGTTTTTAAGACACTGGACACTATTGGCAATTGTCAAAGATCAGTCTTCTCACTTTGTGTATTCTCAACATTTGCATAAAATAACAAACCTGTTAAAATTTGAGCTCAATCGGTCGTCAAAGTTGCGAGATAAGAATGAAAGAAGAAACACCCTTGTCACATAAAGTTGTGTGCTTTAAAGGCAGTGGACACTATTGGTAATTACTCAAAATAACTATCAATCAGCATAAAACCTCACTTGGTAACGAGTAATGGGACGAGGTTGGTAGTATAAAACATTGTGAGAAACGACTCCCTCTGAAGTGATATAGTTTGCGAGAAAGAAGTAATTTTCCACGAACTTGATTTCGAGACCTAAAAATAGAAATTGAGGTCTCAAAATGAAGCATCTGAAAGCATGCAACTTCGTGTTACAATGGTGTTTTATTTTTTCATTATTATCTCGCAACTCCGATGAGCAATTGAGCTCAAATTTTCACAGGCTTGTTATTTTATGCTTATGATGGGACACACACAGTGAGTAGACTGGTCTTTGACAATTACCAAACATGTACCTTCCCTTTAAATATAGATGGATACAATAATACTAAAATGTAAAAAATTTCATTTAAAAATTTGGTTTAGTTTTTGATGTTAATATTACCAAAACTCTGGGTGGTTTAGGCCATGCAGGAAGAATAATTCGAGATTAAACACATTTCTGATATGTTTCTTAAAGCCATTATACACTTTCGGTAAACAGTATTGTCCAAGTCCCACACTTCGTGTATCACAACTTATATATAAAATAACAATCCTGTGGAAATTTAGGCTCAATCGGACATCGGAGCCGGGAGAAAATAACGGGAAAACCCACTCCTGTTTTCGCGCGTTTCGCCGTGTCATGACATGTGTTTATAACAAATCCGTAATTCTCGTTAACGAGAATTTATATTGTTTTACCGTTTTCTCAAAAAGTAAAGCATTTCATGGACTAATATTTCAAGAGAAGTCTTTCACCATTACCTTCTGTAAACCCTGTAAATTATTTGTAAATCTGTGAACTTTTTTTTTTTTTTCTGTACCGAAAGGGTCCAATGGCTTTAAAATGTTTTTAATGCTATCAAAAGCTGCGGTACTTCTGGCTAAGAAAGTTTTTTTTGCCATTATTTTTAAGAGCGGTTACGAAGTAGGCCATTTATTTTTTTTAGCCCACACTGATCAGCCACACCAGACTGCTTTCGATGCTTGGCCATGATTGTTCCTACTGTTTGTACCTATATCATAGTTTTATTATTTCATTTTTCCTCGCAGGTTTATTTGTAAAAACAACGGCGTTCTGTTTGAGAACGACCTCCTCCAAATCGGGGTCAAGGCAGAGAGTAAATCAATGTACTGTCGACTCGTCCTGTTCTTCGGTAACAAGACCACGATGCAATTCACCAACTTCAGCTCGTCAGTCAGCACCCCTGGGGAGCTTTCAACCCATATCCTTTGACATACTGTGACTCATATAGTGAGAAGGGAACTAGACTTATACTTTTTGTTTTTGAGATCGATCAGCCATCTGGGTCAGCCATCTGGGAAAATAGTTAAAAACCGATTACATATTTTGCATGACATCGATGAACAAACAAAAAGTGATAAAACGTTCAATGAGCGATAAACTCCAAGCGGGAAATTAGTTTGATTTTTTTCTCATAAAATATGACATTTCAGACAAATATTTCAAAGGATGTTTTCTACTATCATTATCATTTGGTCGTGTAAGATTTACGTAAATCTGTGATCTTTTGAGGAGTAAATTCAGTTTTTTTCCGCTAAGTTTCTTGGAACACACCTGGGCCCAGTTTCATAAACCTATAAGCACAAAAACTTGCTTAGCACAACAAAGACTTGCTCAGCATAAATAAGTTACTAGCCTGAGTGTTACCATTGTTGCGACTGGTACCTCGGTCTTTTCTTGCTTGGAGTGTTGCTAAGCGGAATTTTCTTCTAAAAATCTTTGTTGAAACTGGGCACAGTGGTTGAGTCCAATGCTCTTAACCATGTTTGTTGTTTAAAAGTTTATGGGGTGTCGTGGCCGAATGGATTAGAGCACCGAGTTCAAGCTTTGGTGATTCTGTTAAGTAGATTGTGGGTTCGAACCGTGGTCGTGACACTTGTGTCCCTGAGCAAGACACTTCACTATAATTGCTTCTCTCCACCCAGGGGTAAATTGGTACCTGTGAGGGCAGAGATGGTTCTTGTGACTTATGCGAGTAGCGCATTTGTTGCACAAGGCTGTATATATTGACCCAGGGAGCTGAGATGGTTTAAGGAATGATTTAAGGCCTATTGACCAGGGGTAATAATGTTGGATTGCCATGAGCGTCATTGCGTGACGGACCTGAGCGTGATATACTGTAAGAAAGTGTGCTGCAACCCATAAAGTCTTTGAGACATACTCTGCTAGGGTCAAAACATCAGACCATTAACTGTTTTTTTAGCAACCATTAAAAAAAACAATTTTATATTCCTTAACCTTTGACCTCACAACTCGTTGTGAAAGCGCCCCCTATTGCCGATGTGTTAGACGGTGGAGCGCAGGTACAGCAAATAATCACGGTGGAATGCGTCGAGGAATTCACCAACCCTCCCTTGCTAAATATCATCTTCACGTAAGTCTCAGAAAACAGCATTAACATTTAGGGAGCGTCTCAAAAGTCGGAATGGTAGGAACGTTCTTTTTGGATCGCAAGAGTATCCCCGCCGCTTTTGGAACGTTCCGCGGATACTTTGTCATGATGTTGCGATCCTGCGGGTTCTTTTACGCTAGGAACATGCCCGACTTTTGAGAGTTCCCTTAAAGGTACTGGTCACTATTGGTACTTATCGAAGTCCAGTCTTCTCACTTGGTGTATCTCAACATATGCATAAAATAATAAACCTGTGAAATTTTGAGCACAATTGGTCGTCGTAGTTGTGAGATAACTATGAAAGAAAAAACACCCTTGTCATGACACCTCCGGTTCTAAACTTGATGTCTCAAAATCAAATTCGTGGAAAATTACTCCTTTCCCAAAAATTACGTCACTTCAGAGGGAGCCGTTTCTCACAATGTTTTATACCATCAACCTCTCCCCATTACTCGTTACCAAGTAACGTTTTATGCCAATAATTATTTTGAGTAATTACCAATAGTGTCCACTGCCTTTAAAGGTACTGGACACTATTGGTAATTACTCAAAACAATTCACAGCTTAAAAACTTACTTGGTATCAAGCAATGCAGAGCTGTTGATAGTATAAAACATTGTGAGAAATGGCTCTCCTCTTAAGTAAAGTAGTTTTTGCGAAAGAGGTAATTTCTCACTTAAGCATCTGAAAGCACACAAGTTTGTGCAACTAGGTGTTTTTCTTCTTCTCATTATTCTCTTGCAATTTAGATAACCATTTGAATCCAAATTTCCACAGGTTTGTTATTTTATGCAAATGTTGGGACAGTCTACACGAAGTGAGAAGACTGGTCTTTGACAATATTACCAAAAGTGTCCAGTACCTTTAATGTAATTTGCAAACGCTGGATTGTTAATTCAACAAGCCACTAAGATTTCCTTTGCCCTTGAGGTGTCAATTTCAAATATAAATATTAAAGGGATAGTACACGTTTGGTAATCACTCAGAACAGATATTAACTTAAAAACTGACCTGGTAACGAGCATTGGAGAGCTGTTGATAGTATAAAACATTGTGGGAAACGACTCCCTCTGAAGTAACGTAGTTTTTGAAAAAGAGGTAATTTCTCACTCAAATAATAAAAGACTTCTAGCTAGAAGTCTTTTATTCCTATCTGAAAGCACACAAATTCGTTCAACAAGGGTATTTTATCTTTCATCATTTTCTCGCATTTCGATGACCGATTGAGCTCAAATTTTCACAGGCTTGTTATTTTATGCTTACGATGGGATACACCAAGTGAGAACACGGGTCTTTGACAAAACGTGTACAGTAAGGGTTAGTGTACAGTGCCTTTAAAGGCAGTGGACACTATTGGTAATTGTCAAAGACTAGCCTTCACATTTGGTGTATCTCAACATATGCATAAAATAACAAACCTGTAAAAATTTGAGCTCAATCGGTCATCGAAGCTGCGAGATAATAATGAAAGAAAAACAACCCTTGCAACACGAAGTTGTGTGCGTTTACATGGTTGATTTCGAGACCTCAAGTTCTAAGCTTGAGGTCTCGAAATCAAGTTCGTGGAAAATTACTTCTTTCTCAAAAACTACGTCACTTCGGAGGGAGCTGTTTCTCACAATGTTTTATACCATCAACCTCTCCCCATTACTCGTCACCAAGTGAGGTTTTATGCCAATAATTATTTTGAGTAATTACCAAACGTGTACAGTGCCTTTAAAAGCCTTGGAGTGATACAGGGTTGGTTGGGATTAAATCTCTCGTTTGTAAATAGTTTGAAAACTAACCAATTATCAAGTACGTAATGGAACAAATTTTCTGTGAAATATTTTTCTTTGAATATTAGAGATACAAGATTTGTACACATAGATTATATCATAGCATCACCTATTCATATGTGTCAGGCACCTGACTAACTATTTCTATTATAACACACATTAATTTAACTCAAACCATCATGTACATGTACAGCACACCCAGGTCTGGTACCCAGTCCTCTGATGATATAAGGTAACATAGACTTAATCGAACCACAGTAGAAGTAGAAAAATTTTGTTTTTTAGCCTGTACTTATTTTAACATAGAGTGTAATGACCTTCGAACAAAGGGGGGAGGGGGGGGGAACGAAAGCATCCGTCTTTTCGAAATGTTTGTTACTTACTACGAGCAATTTTCATGAGAGGAGGGTTTACAAACCTTTGTACCTACTACCTTCCGCCATCTTTAAATAGACTTTGAAATTCCTGGTGTATAAACCTGTATCTTACTCCATTCATGTTGGTCTTGTACCCTTGACACGCTATGATGGTTACAGTTCAAATAATCATTTATAGATGAGGGATCAGACACCAGAGCTTGAGTCCAGTGTGCAAAACCACTTGGCCACAACACACAATGTCAAGACCAGGACTCGAACCCACACTCTGTTGATCAAAAACATCAGAGCTTGAGTCCAGTGTGCTAAATCACTCAGCCACAACACACAATGACAAGACTGGGACTCAAACCCACACTCTGCTGATCAGAAACATCAGAGCTTGAGTCCAGTGTGCTAAACCACTCAGCCACAACACACTGTCAAAACTGGGACCCGAACCCTCACTCTGCTGATCAGAAACACCAGAGTTTGAGTCTGATGCTCTTAACCACTCGGCCACAACACACCATGTCAAGACTGGGACTCGAACCCTCACTCTGTTGATCAGAAACACCAGAGTTTGAGTCTGATGCTCTTAACCACTCGGCCACAACACACCATGTCAAGACTGGGACTCGAACCCTCACTCTGCTGATCAGAAACACCAGAGTTTGAGTCTGATGCTCTTAACCACTCGGCCAAAACACACCATGTCAAGACTGGGACTCGAACCCTCACTCTGCTGATCAGAAACACCAAAGTTTGAGTCCGATGCTCTTAACCACTCGGCCACGAGCCGCCACCAATATGACTGGATAGTGATACAGGTCTATACCATTCATAGTCCTAGTGGTTCATGGGTCCTTTCTGTCTTTCGACTCTTTTTGAAAATCACGGTTTTGGCGGACTCTTTGTCCCCTCCTCCTGTTTATAACTCTGTACTGAGTTTATAATAGTTTTGGGTTGAAAGTTTTGTCTTTGTCCGACCCATAATTATTTTAAATTTACACAGTCAGTGGTTAATTATTACTTGATAGTTTTATAATAACTAACGAGACGGAGTGTAGGTCAAAGCCGCGTTTCAAAATGGGTATTTATTTTGAGTAGAGGGATTAGTAAGTTAGGAAAGCTGTGTGTTTGTCCATTTGTTTGTTTGTCCGTTTGTTTATTGGGGTGTTTGTTTGATTGTCTGTATGTCTGTTTGTCTGTTTGTCTGTTCGTTTGTTTTTTCTTTGTTCATTACACAACCCTTGTTCAGGGCTCAGAATGTGCACTGTCTAGGTGCCCTTTTTAACAGGCCTTGTATTTGTACTTAGGCTCGTAACTTTTCTGCGCCTTCGAAGGCCTGGAATGACACGAAGGCCATACGTCCGTTGCCCTGGCCCTTCTTAAGTTTCCAACAGACTTTCCAATTGAAGTGGTACTGTACTCTGTCTCACAAGAATAGGTCGCAGATTTATTTGCCACCTTTGCTCTTCCATACCTGCATGCTTCACTGTTGAAAGGGCAAGGGCACCAGGGCAATTTTTCCTTGGTAAAGGATCTGTTTAAGGAGGAAATGTTCAAGTTCTACTGGAGCATTTCAAGGGCACCAAGGCAATGACAAAGGGGCGTGGAGACAATCGCCTTTGTTGCCTCCGGGAAGTATCAGGCCTGCGCTCTGTCTCCGACTCTTTAATACGTCACAATTGAACCTTGGAAGGCCAGCGTCCTTCACGCACAATTGCCGTCCCAAAATTTAACCCAGTACAACCTTACCCCTATGTAGGACACCACCTGTAGAGGTCCACGTTGAACCCCCACATGCCCCTTCCAGACCCAGGTAATCCTACAGAATCCTCCAGTTACTTTCTTGCTAGCGAATAAGAAGCTAAATGGTCTTAGTTAACCCTCCTACGTTTAGTGCTATTATCCACCATTCAAAACCAATCAGCTGCATGTGTTAAGGTGGTAGTATTGTGCACGGAACTATTCAAACTTTTCTTTCTAAACCACAACATTGAATGATATCGAATGGTCAGACAGTAGGAGGGTTGACTATTCACTATGTTGATGCATTCATCACATGATATTGTCACAGGCTTGCTTATTATTTTCATGGATGATATTGAATGGTCAGACAGTAGGAGGGTTGACTTGTACTATGTAGATGCATTCAACACAAGGTTTCATCACAGGCTTGCTTATTATTTTCATGGGTGATATTGAATGGTCAGACAGTAGGAGGGTTGACTTGTACTATGTAGATGCATTCAACACAAGGTTTCATCACAGGCTTGCTTATTATTTTCATGGGTGATATTGAATGGTCAGACAGTAGGAGGGTTGACTTGTACTATGTAGATGCATTCAACACAAGGTTTCATCACAGGCTTGCTTATTATTTTTATCATAAAAAACCACTGGATATTAAATGGTCAGTTAGTAGGAGGGTTGACTTTGTACTATGTAGATGCATTCAACACAAGTTATCATCACAGGCTTGCATATTATTTTTATCATATAAAACCACTGGATATTGAATGGTCATACAGTGAGAGGGTTGACTTTGCACTCTTTAGATTTTGTTCAACTCTCATGATACCATTTCGGACTGGCATGTTATTTTTATAATTAAAAACCACTGTGGATGATATTGAATGGTCAGACAGAAGGGGGGTTGATTTTGCACTCTTTAGATTTTGAAATACTCTCATTGAATAGTCATAGAGTAGGAGGGTTGACTATGCACTGTTCAGATGCATTCACCACTTGATATCATATTGCAGGCTGGCATAGTTTATCTATCCTTAAAAACCACAGTGGAAAATATTGAGTGGGCAAACAGTAGGAGGGTTAATTTTAACTAAATATTCAGTTGAAATCACGTGAGCTTCGTTACAGTGATTAACGGACCATTTCAAAAGTTAAGCAATGTCTGAACGCTCTAGCTGTAGTTTTACTTTGAGAATAATTATTTTACGACGACCTTTCTGTGAATCCACGTCATGCACGCAATAAAAGTAATTGGCTGTCCCATGATGCATTGGTGTCAATGCTGAGGGAAGTTTGCGTTTGATTAGTTCATGTCATGGGTTCCCCCTGATGAGTACACTGGGTTCAAGTCACGAAGCTAATCAAAGGCACAAAATAAATTACAAAACTTGCGTTGCTATATTTTTCATTATTGTTTATTTTATGTAATTTTTTATAAAAGCATATAGAAAAGTTGCTCCTACCGCATGGCATGCCCTTGCTCGTTTATGATTGTGTCTTGTTGTTTGAAAGGAAAGAAAAAATTTACGTTTTTATTGACTTTGGGTCGAACAAAGACAAAATTACTAGAGCGGGATTTGAATCAAAGGCATCTGGATTGGCGCTCAACCAAGGGGGCTATCTAGCCCTATGTTGGCAGTCTCCCTATTTTGTCAATATCTTTGTTTGGGGGTGCCTGTCAGTCAGAAGCCATACAGTTCTTATAACTGTTGTGCAGCCAGGGATTACACCTAAGTTTGCGACACAACGTGGGAAGCGGTAGCCAGGGGATCACCTTTAGGGGATGCGACTTTTTGTTTCAGAAAAAACTCAGATACCATGAATCGCCTGACAGACATTTTTTCGGGAGGGGAGGGGGGGGGGGCTACTTAAAGGGAAGGTACACTATTGGTAATTGTCAAAGACCAGTCTTCTTGCTTGGTGTATCTCAACATATGCATAAAATAACAAACATGTGAAAATTTGAACGCCATTGGTCATCGGAGTTGGGAGAAGATGATGACAGAAAAAACACCCTTGTTGGGGGACGAATTTGTGCGCTTTCAGATAGGAATAAAAGACTTCTAGCTAGAAGTCTTTTATTATTTTAGTGAGAAATTACCTCTATTTAAAAATCTATGCTACTTCAGAGGGAGCCGTTTCTCACAAGGTTTTATACTATCAACAGCTCTCCAATGCTCATTACTATTAGTCAGTTTTTAAGTTAATATTTGTTTTGAGTAATTACCAAACGTGTACCTTCCCTTTAAATGCATCCATTTTTGCATTTTGTGCATGCTGGGGAATGTCATTAGCCTTTAAATGAACACGTTGCCTTGGATCGGACGAGTTGGTCTATAAAAAGCGTTTGTTATCGTTTTTTATAAAATGCATATGGTTGGAAAGATGTTTAAAAGTAGAATACAATGATCCACACAAGTTTGCCTCGAAATTGCTGGTTTTCCAAATACTGTGCGAACTAACACGGTCGGCCATTATGAGAGTCAAAAATTTGACTCCCATAAATGGCCGACCGTGTTAGTCGACGAGGTAAAAGGAAAACCGTGCAATTTCGAGGCATGTTTGTGGGGATCATTGTATTCTACTTTTACAACATCTTTCTAATCATATGCATTTTATAAAAAAAACGGTTACAAATGCTTTTCAAAGACCAACTCGACCAATCCAAGGCAACGTGTTCCTTTAAGGTACGGTGGACACTTGAAGAGTGCACCGTTGGTTGGATGAATAGCAAACAAGTTTACCCAAACCAAATAGTGCCCTTTTAATGTGTCAACCATACCCCTACATGGCTTATCTTGGGTCTTGCCATGTAATCTTCAAATGCTGGGCCCAATTTCATAGAGCTGCTTAAGCAAAATATTTTGCTTAAGCGAAAAATTCATTGCTTAGTAAAATCAGATTACCGGCCAAGACTCCACTTACTTGTTATGCTAAGTAAACAACAACTAAATACCAGTCACAAGCAATGTATGTGGCATGACATTTTGGCTAGTAACATGTGTAAAACAAGCGAGCTATTTTCGTGCTTAAGCAAATTTTTTGCTTAAGCAGCTCTATGAAATTGGCCCCAGGTCATCTAGACAATCATGATACCCACTTCAGTCTGTTTTCTGATTTGTTGCCCCTTAGATAAATCAACCAAATTTTTATTAATGATTTTTGGGGTTGAACAAAGAATCAACTAGAGTGGGATTCGAACCCACGACCACCGGATTAACGTGCCGGCGCTCTACCAACTGAGCTATCTGGCTAGCCCTATATTGGCGGTGTCCCTATTTTGTCAATATCTTTGTTCGGGGGTGCCAGTCAGTTAACGGTTGTATGGGTTCTGACTGGCACCCCCGAACAAAGATATTGACAAAATAGGGACACCGCCAATATAGGGCTAGATAGCTCAGTTGGTAGAGCGCCGACACGTTAATCCGGAGGTCGTTGGTTCGAATCCCACTCTAGTCGATTCTTTGTTCAACCCCAAAAATCATTTCAAAATTTACCCAGTCAGTTTCCCTTGTGGTTTTTATTGATAAGTTTTTATTAAAATACTCTGGAAAAAGCCTACACCACATTTACATCTACGTATGAGCAAGTTCGAGTGAGGCACTACAGTTTCCAATGTCGTTTATTGTTTGCCTTTACCGATTTTCATTTTTCTTCATTTGTTTTGATCGTTCAGCTCTGGAGGTGTCATGCAGTACATCAACCTCAAGGTTCCAGTCATGCTGTCCAAGTTTTTCCAGCCGACCAATATGTCATCGGCAGATTTCTTCAGCCGTTGGAATCAGCTCAATGCGTAAGTTTATAATAAAAAATAACAAACAAAATAAATGATGAAGTCTTACATAGCGCACGTATCTACCAACAATGTACTCCAGGCACTTTGTATGTACAATTTTTCAGAAAGGTGGGTTATTATGGAAGTGTCGTGGCCGAGCGGTTAAGAGCACCTAATTCAAACTCTGGTGTTTCTGATCAGCAGAGTGTGGGTTCGAATCCCCAGCCGTGACACTTGTGTCCTTAAGCAAGACACTTAACCATTGCTTCGTCCTTCGGATGGGACGTAAAGCCGTTGGTCCCATGTGTTGTGTAGCGCATGTAAAAGAACCCAGTGTGCTTATCGAAAAGAGAAGGGGTTCGCCCCGGTGTTCATGGCTGTGGCTGCTAAATGCGCCGTAGCACCTTGTAAACCCTTATAAGGTGCTACATAATTGGGTATCATAATTTATCACTTCAATAACATATCTTTCTGAAAGTTTGTATATATTCAGCGCCTTGAGTACCTTGTTTTTAGCGCCTTGAGTACCTTGTTTGGTAGATACGTGCGCTATATAAGACTTCAATATTGTAGTATTATTATTATTAGTAAAGTTATGAACTGTGAGACCCAATTATGTAGCACCTTATAAGGGTTTACTAAGGTGCTACGTCGCATACAGCAGCCACAGCCAGGAACACCGGGGCGAACCCCTTCTATTACATATCTCAAGTTTGTCTGTTTTTGTTTCAGTTCTACACATGAGGACCAGAGTATTTTCAAGGCTAACTTCCCGATGGACAGAGATGCAAACAAAACAAAAGTGAGTTTCTAATAGTCTGATTGGAAGCACGGTTAAGTCAGAAACCTCGATCTATATAGATATTGCAGTTTTCTAATAGCTGGGGTCCATCTAGGAAACATACAAAATATAACGAGTCTTTTACCTCACGTTAAAACATGGTAAAAATGGGTTTTCTCCAGAATGCTCCAAGCCAAATTTCTGAAAAATGTGGGGTCAAACAAACCCGCGCGACAATGGAATCGTGACGTCAGTGGCGGCTATTTGGTGTGGAAATGCCAAAGCTGGAGAAGTGTGTTCAAAACCAATAGGGGAAATTGGTCACTGGCGTCCAGGGTCATTATAATAGATAAGCCATTACTAAATGCAAATTTTGAGAGTAAAATGGTTATTAACCGGTATCTGCAATGTCTATTTGGCCATAAAAAGGTAATAGTTGACATATTGAGATCATCCTTTATTGCTCTTTAACAAGATCAAAGTTTGTGCAGAGTTTTTTCATGTAAACTGTTTACATTTGAACAAGCATCATAGAGAAGACTTATACTTTCGATATGAATTGAAAGGTAATCACCAGACCAATTCATAACCCCTTTTCACATTACTCTATTCCTCAGGGTTGCCCCCTGGGTTGCCCCCTTGGTTTCCCCCTTGGTTGCCCCCTGGGTTGCCCCCTGGGTTGCCCCCTGGGTTGCCCCCTTGGTTGCCCCCTGGGTTGCCCCCTTGGTTGCCCCCTTGGTTGCCCCCTTGGTTGCCCCCTGGGTTGCCCCCTTGGTTGCCCCCTTGGTTGCCCCCTTGGTTGCCCCCTGGGTTGCCCCCTGGGTTGCCCCCTTGGTTGCCCCCTTGGTTGCCCCCTGGGTTGCCCCCTTGGTTGCCCCCTTGGTTGCCCCCTTGGTTGCCCCCTGGGTTGCCCCCTGGGTTGCCCCCTGGGTTGCCCCCTTGGTTGCCCCCTTGGTTGCCCCCTGGGTTGCCCCCTGGGTTGCCCCCTTGGTTGCCCCCTGGGTTGCCCCCTGGGTTGCCCCCTGGGTTGCCCCCTGGGTTGCCCCCTTGGTTGCCCCCTTGGTTGCCCCCTGGGTTGCCCCCTGGGTTGCCCCCTGGGTTGCCCCCTTGGTTGCCCCCTGGGTTGCCCCCTTGGTTGCCCCCTTGGTTGCCCCCTGGGTTGCCCCCTTGGTTGCCCCCTTGGTTGCCCCCTGGGTTGCCCCCTGGGTTGCCCCCTGGGTTGCCCCCTTGGTTGCCCCCTTGGTTGCCCCCTTGGTTGCCCCCTGGGTTGCCCCCTGGGTTGCCCCCTGGGTTGCCCCCTGGGTTGCCCCCTGGGTTGCCCCCTGGGGGATAATGGCTGGCCTTTTCACGCTTAACCCTATGAGTATGACCGAGCCACTCGCTCTGCAAGCACAGTTTATAATTTCATAGAGCTGCCTTAGTGCAAATCGTACTAAGCACAAAACAATTTTGCTTATCATAATGAGGTTATGGCCAAAACACAATTCCGCATATACATGACTGATATCCTGCTCAGTTTTTGCTTAGCAGATAATAGTTAAGCAACATTATTTATTAATTGGTCAACCAATTTTGTTTAATTTGTTTTTACTCCATGGTGCAACTGACGACTTGAATCTCAAGTTAATAAAATTGAAAATATTTATAAGTATTGTAAATTTTAATGTTTCTTTCTTGTTTAACTCTTACCAGTTGATTGGATTTGGGATAGGCCTTCTTGAAGGTGTTGATCCCAACCCAGATAACTTTGTCTGCGCTGGTATCGTTCACTCTAAGAGCGCCCAGATTGGGGTGTTGCTTCGTTTAGAGCCAAACAAGGCTGCTCTGGTAAGTTTCAAGATTTGTTATATAGATTTTTTTTGGAGAGTGCGTTGCAAATTTGGACCTCACAGCCCTGTTTCCGCTGCTTGCGAGTTTGTGGCTTCAAAATTTGTATCGCATTCCTTTTCGCAGGAAGTATAAAATAGGCTTAACTCACGAGGCCTGACGGCCACTTCAAGGTGTGGACACTATTGGTAATTACTCAAAATAATTATTATCATGAAACCTTTCTTGGTGACGAGTAATGGGGAGAGGTTGGTGGTATAAAACATTGTGAGAAACAGCTCCCTCTGTGCCATAGTTTTCGAGAAAGAAATAATTTTCCACAGATTTGATTTCAAGACCTCATATTTATAACTTGAGGTCTCAAAATCAACCATCTAAACGCACACAACTTTTTCTTTCATTATTATCTCGCAAGTTCGATGACCGATTGAGCTCAAATTTTCACAGGTTTGTTATTTTATGCATAATGTTGAGATACACCAACTGTGAAGGCTAGTCTGTGACAATTACCATTAGTGTCCACTGCCTTCAAGTGATTTAGGCTGTCTACCCAGATCATGTAGTACGTATTATTTATCTTAGTGATTATTTAAGACAAGTGTACAAAATGTTTTCCTATAAGAGTGGTGAAAAATTTATTTAGATATTATATGGCTATGTTCTTTTAGGTAGGGAGTTAAATTTTGCATCGTGGAGATACAATCTAGTAAGGTTTGCTGTAAACATGATGAACATGAGAAGGATTTGAAAGTTTGCATGGTGGAGAGAGATGTTCCAAATGTGTCCGAGATTGTCCTCTTTGTTAAATCCACCCCAGTTAGCTCGTCATTTTACTAGCTACATGTAGTCCGTCAGCTTTTTGAATAGTCCATATTTCAAACGAAATAGGGACGATTTTCAACACTGGACTAGCCAGCCGGACTACTTGGAGAGAATTCTGACTGGTCCACGGATGTTTTAACCGGCATTTGGCCAGCGGACCACTATTAAAGGAGAACACTGCTCATTTGCTCATGGGATTTTTTGTCTTGATGTACAATTTTGTTTCTATTTTTTTTTCAGATGTACCGGTTGACGTTACGCACAAGTAAAGAGGCCGTCTCAAAGGAGTTGGGGAAACTGTTATCCACCCAGTTTTGAGCAGCTGAAACCAGTTAGATCCGGTCCTGTCCAGTTTGAACCTGTATGTAATCTATCTACAACTGACATATGCTTCTTCAGGCTTGTCTGAACCCCTGTTTAATCCAGTGTAAACCGGATTACACTGGTTGTGACCAGTTTGTATCTGTATTTAATCCAGCTAAAAGCGGTCTGTACATTTACTGATTTGGACCTGTCTACCTGTATTTAATAAAACTGGAACCGGCATATACTGGTCTAGACTAGTTTGTAGCTGAAACTGGTTCAAACTAATGCAAACCAGTCTTTAACTTGATCTAATCCAGCTGCAAGTGGATCTAATCCAGCTGCAAGTGGGTCAGACCGGTTTGCACTTGATATTGTAAACTAGATTAAACTGGTTCAGACCAGTCTGCACAGTGTAACCAGCTTCAGCCGGTAGAAATACTTATTCAACAAACTACCTGTACACCCATCCTAAACCAGCAGGTACTGGTTCGAACGAGTCTGTACCTGTTATGTAATCCAGTTTGAACTGGTACAAACCGGTTTGAAGCAGCCCTTTGTATGTGTATCTAGTTGGAATATTTTTAAGTCTGTGCAGATGTTAGTTTTGTACCAGAAAAAAAGAGATGCTTTCATAAAAGTATTGCATTTAAAAAAAAGGTCAGCATTTTGAGCTTGTTTTTGTCTGGAATTGTTTGCGTTGGAACAAAGAGTGGTGCAGTAATTAATACTTTCGGTTGAACCCCAACAACATTATTTCTTTGTATATCATTTTCTAAGTATTATTTCCCTCCTAGTTATCTCATAATGACTTTGTTCAAAAAGGACGTAATATTATTCAATTTCAACTTACAGAAAAAAAATCAGCTCACCAGCTAAATATCATGTGATGTATATTGTTAATGACTGGCTACCATTATTTCATTCACCACAAAAACTCTTGCTTAGCAGGGTCAGCTTACCAGCTAAAACTTCATGTGATATGTACTGTCTGTTGGTTGGTTCCCTGCAAACTTCTGCTTAGCAATAAATTCAATAGCGATATTTTTGGAAAGCACACATTTTTGCTTTACAGGGATACCAGTCTAAGTGTGATGTCATGTTTATTGTTTTGACCGGTTCCCATCTAATAGTATAGAACTGTTGAGCTCAATCGCTGTCTGTGTCTCCTTTGCTCGCCCTCGTTGTCGGCTTACTATGTCATAATGTAATGCAACATTTAAGAGCATCACAGTTTATAGCTGACTTATACAACAACATTAACCCTCCTACTGTTAGGCCTAACAGAGGGTGGAGGAGGTCAATTCAAAGAGGGCGCTTTCAGAAGAAGTTTGTACACAGTTCGGGGGGACTGAATCTCTCTACCACGCCAGTTACCCGACACAAAATTTGAAAAGAAATGTTATCTGTGACGAAAAAATATATACAATGGTTTGTGTTTTTGTTATAGTTGTATTAAGGTAGGTTCATAAATGAGGAATATAATTACATGTACTATATATTATGAAGCTTGTTTAGTACGCTACCCATTTATTATTAACAAATTATATTTGTAAAAAGTATTAAAACGAACCGAATGTTAAAGATTCAAATTTATTAAAATTATACATAATATTATGAACGTGTTAACCTGCTGACTGGCCCATTGTTTTTAGATTTAACAATGAAAAAAAATAAGTTTAGTTTGTATTTGTATTCGGCAATAAGTTTCTTGGGGAAGGAAACATTACTGCACGCAAAGGAGGGTATACCTTTTCATAACCTAAATGTTTTCAAGAATTATTTCTTTTCACAATTACTTGTTGGCATTATTCCCTTGCGGAGGCTTTCTTTCGGAGGATAAGGTCTTAAAACTGGGGTCGATCTTACAAAGAGTAAGGACTAGTCATAGGAGATGTTAAAAACTTAAAGGCAGTGGACACTATTGGTAATTACTAAAGATAATTATCAGCATAAAACCGTACTTGGTAAGGAGTAATGGGAAGAGGCTGATAGTATAAAACATTGTGAGAAACGGCTCCCTCTGAAGTAACAAAATTTTCCAGAAAGAAGTATTTTTCCAGACATTTGATTTTGAGATCTCAGATTTATAATTGGAGGTCTTGAAATCAATCATCTGAAAGCACACAACTTCCGGTGACAAGGGTGTTTTTTCTTTCATTACTATCTCGCCACTTCGATGACCGATCTAGCTCAAATTTTCACAGGTTTGTTATTTTATGCATTATGTTAAGTGAGAAGACTGGTCATCGACAATTACCAATAGTGTCCAATGCCTTTAAGGCTTGTCCTAAGTGGGGATAGGTAACTCTTCCTACTAGAGATAAAACTAGTCTTAACTCTTTGTGAAATCCACACTCTTTGTGTTTCGAGACATGAAAAGGGACACACTGGTGTAGAGTCTATCATTTGGGGGTGACGTGGCTGAGCGAATAAGAGCACCAAACTCAAGCTCTGGTGTTTCTGTTCAGCAGATTGTGGGTTAGAATCCTGGTCATGACACTTGTGTCCCTGAACAAGACACTTAACTATAATTACTTCTCTCCACCCAGGGGTAAATGGGTGCCTGTGAGGGCATAGATGGTTCTTGTGATTGATTGAGCCGAGGAGCGCATATTTGTTGCACAGGCTGTTGGGAGCTGAGATGGTTTAGAATTAAATGGCCCAGTGACAAGGGGTAATAATGTTGCAGCGCTTTTAGATGCCCTTCGGGTGTGAAAAGCGCTTTATTAAAATAACTTCTTACTATTATCATGAATCTAAGTCTTGCATTTCATGAACTAAATGAAACGTTCTAATGTGATGTCCTTAACAAAAAACCAAGCACAGGGGGGTGGGGGGGGGGGGGGGTCATATGCTGTAGGAATAATTGTTCATAACTGCCCAAAGCTTCCTAACTCGAATAACTCAAAAATATGTCTTTCATTTTCACATTGTCTTTGTTTCATTTCCACAAATTATGAATCCTGAACACCAAATTATTAATAGGACAAACTATGTATAGAGCTTTTAAACACAGAAATTTGCTAAGCGTGGAAAATGTTTACCTAGCAGAAATGGTTACCGGTGAAAATGCCATGTCTTGTGTATTACTTGTAACTGGTTCCCAATAGAAAAGCGCTAATTGAATTCGGTGCTGAAAGGAACACGTTGCCTTGGATCGGTCGAGTTGGTCTTTGAAAAACGTTCTGTAACCGTTTGTTGTAAAATGTATATGGTTAGAAAGATATTGTAAAAGTAGAATACAATGATCTACACAAATGTGCCTCGAAATTGCGTGATTTTCTTTTTACCCTGTCGACTAACACGGTCAGCCATTTATGGGAGTCAAAATTTTGACTCCCATAAATGGCCGATTGTGATAGGAAAACCGTGCAATTTCGAGTGACACTTGTGTGATCATTATGTTCTACTTTTACAACATCTTTCTAACAATATGCATTTCATAACAAATGGTTTCAAACGCTTCTAATAGACCAACTCGTCCGATCCAAGGCAACGTGTTCCTTTAACAGCTCTCTGAAAGTGATATGATTGTGAAATATATTTGAGTGGATTAATTATGGGTAACCTGGTTTACTGATTTTAGTGTTATACAACCTTCCCCGAAAGTTAGTGAAATTAGAAACAAATAAAGTTTGGTCATTAATTTAAAGGGAAGTAGAATAATAAAAATGTTTAAAATAATGTATTATTTTTCCTATTTTGATTTTTAATGTTATTACTGTGGATTTGGAATAGGGTCTGTAACAGCCAGAGACAAAACAAATAACCACAAATGTATTTTAGCAATTTCAATGGAGGTTTATTATAAATATTATTTCCAACAAATATGATTAAAAGTCATAAAGTCTGCCTCAGAATCCATCCATTTGTAGTGTTTATTAATTTGTAGTAGTTTTGTGGTCATTGTGTTTTGTTCCCACCTGAATCCCCTTTAATGTGTAGTAAAATGCAGTGGATTGGAAGCCTTGCATTTTGAATTAAACACATCAACAATAGTTTACAACTTTGTCATGAATTTGGAAAAATAGGTCCGGGGTTAATCCTTGAGTTTTTTTTTTTTTGGGGGGGGGGGGCGGGTGGTGGTCAAAATTCATCGAAATAATAATGAACAAAACTAGAAACATAAGTCTTTGAATATTATGTGTTTTTTAAACAAAATCTAATCATATAAATACTCTAAAAATGCATATGTGGGCGTACAAACGTTTTTTTAAATTATCTCCAAAACCTTAATATATTTATTGAACGCAGAGGGCGCTATCTTCAATTTACGCCAATTTGTTTCGACCTTGGGGGCGCTGTGGTTCAATTGAGAGAGGGCGCTGTGTTCCCGGACGTTGCGCATGTGCAATGCATTATCTTCGTATAAAATGTCGTCTGCTCACGATGGTTGTTAAAATCCAAATGTTTTCATCACAAAACATCGGTAAGTAACGATTTGTTTGTGTAGTGTAATGGATATTTCGTCTGGAAATAGCTGGTAGAATCTTGGTGTGTATCTAGGTGTCTAGGGACACTGATAGCACCCCTTTTGTATTGGTTTTAAACTAAAACTTAATTGGTGAATTAGTTCGTACACGTTGGTTGGCATTTGATTTCGTGTACATTGCATTGCTACTGTTGACTGTTGTAGTATTTCTTTTAGTTTTAAATTTCTACGGACATAATGAGCGTTTGATACATTCTTGACATCATAGTGCAAGGGTCAAACTGCCTGGGTGGATTTCAAAAATAGTTTTAAAGACTATAGTCTTATCTCGAGTTAGGGCAAGTTACTCGTCCTAACTTATGACTACAATCCCGGCCATATCTGATTGGCCCCCTTGCCCTCTTTTAGTGTTGGTTCTGCGGTGGTTTGCCGAGTTCCCTTGAAGGAAATATTTAACAAACAAACAAACAATAATATTCAAATCTGAAAACAGTGAAAATTTATAGCATGTGAAAAAATATGGTCAATACTTATAGCATTCTGGGCACGTTGCTTGTAAATTGATCTTATCAGTTCAATCACGGTGGAAGGAACAGTTGTTTAAAATAAGAGAAAACTATGATTTGATGTATGCTTACGTTTTTACTAAGCATTCCGTTTAACCATGTAAACAGTTTGTGTCCTTAATAATAATAACATGTAAGATCTCAAAACAAAAAACACCTTTTCACTCAAACATTTGTTGTATTCTTTCCCCTCTCTAGGAACCCTTGAAGTAACGTCACTGTGTACAATTCTGGAAGAGACTCAACAACACGATTTAAGCCATCACAGACTATCAACAGAATTCCAACTGTGCACTCATTACTGCAAATACTGGTAAGTTACAACTTATTTCGCTTACTTTTCTTGTGATCCAGGGCCCAATTTCATAGAGCTGCTAAACACAAAAATTTGCTTAGCATGAAATTTCTTCCTTGATAAAAACAAGATTAACAACCAAACGTCCATATGTTGCTTTGCTTGTTACTGGTATTCAGCTGTTGTTTGCTTATCTTAAAAAGTAGGTGGAAATTTGGTTGGTAATATTGTTTTCATCAAGGAAGAAATTTAATGTTCAGGAAATTGTTGTGCTTAGCAGCTCTATGAAACTGGGCCCAGTTTTGTTCACAGTGTGTTGACTGTGCTTTTCTAAGTCAAGTTGCCCCCTCAATGTTCCTAAACTTGTTACTCCTCCCTTCTGCTAGTACCAACCTGTCTAAACCGCAAACACGGCCACAGATTTCTGTCAATCTTGCCTTGTACAATCCTGCCAACCTTCCCCCTTTTCTTTCCATCTTGAACCACCCCAGAGATATACTCTCTTCTACTATAAGCCTTGTACTTCCATCCAAACCTCCCTCTTTTCTGTCATTCTGAACCCGCTCCCAAGATTACCCCTTCAACCTTTAGGCCTAATATAAAAAAAAAAAAAATGTTTATTCTCCTGCGTTTTTGAAAAAAGGAAAGAGGGCCTTCTACTTTTTTTTTTTCAAAATAGCCGTCTGACACATTTTTTTTAAAGACACCCAGGCTATTATCTCAAAATTTATTTTACTCATTAAGGTTTTTTATTTTTGTCACCTTAAAATACATCCATTCCAATCCCCTCTGTTCTGTTCATCTTAAACCACCCCCAAGATTTACCCCCTTCCACCTCCCCTTTCTGTGCATCTTGAACCGCCCCCAAGATGTACCCCCTTCCACCTCCCCTTTCTGTGCATCTTGAACCGCCCCCATGTAGTACCCCCTTCCACCTCCCCTTTCTGTGCATCTTGAACCGCCCCCAAGATGTACCCCCTTCCACCTCCCCTTTCTGTGCATCTTGAACCGCCCCCAAGATGTACCCCCTTCCACCTCCCCTTTCTGTGCATCTTGAACCGCCCCCAAGATTTACCCCTTCCACCTCCCCTTTCCTTTCATCTTGAACCGCCCCCAAGATGTACCCCCTTCCACCTCCCCTTTCTGTGCATCTTGAACCGCCCCCAAGATGTACCCCCTTCCACCTCCCCTTTCTGTGCATCTTGAACCGCCCCCAAGATTTACCCCCTTCCACCTCCCCTTTCCTTTCATCTTGAACCGCCCCCAAGATGTACCCCCTTCCACCTCCCCTTTCTGTGCATCTTGAACCGCCCCCAAGATGTACCCCCTTCCACCTCCCATTTCTGTGCATCTTGAACCGCCCCCAAGATTTACCCCCTTCCACCTCCCCTTTCCTTTCATCTTGAACCGCCCCCAAGATGTACCCCCTTCCACCTCCCCTTTCTGTGCATCTTGAACCGCCCCCAAGATGTACCCCCTTCCACCTCCCCTTTCTGTGCATCTTGAACCGCCCCCAAGATGTACCCCCTTCCACCTCCCCTTTCTGTGCATCTTGAACCGCCCCCAAGATTTACCCCTTCCACCTCCCCTTTCCTTTCATCTTGAACCGCCCCCAAGATGTACCCCCTTCCACCTCCCCTTTCTGTGCATCTTGAACCGCCCCCAAGATGTACCCCCTTCCACCTCCCCTTTCTGTGCATCTTGAACCGCCCCCAAGATTTACCCCCTTCCACCTCCCCTTTCCTTTCATCTTGAACCGCCCCCAAGATGTACCCCCTTCCACCTCCCCTTTCTGTGCATCTTGAACCGCCCCCAAGATGTACCCCCTTCCACCTCCCCTTTCTGTGCATCTTGAACCGCCCCCAAGATTTACCCCCTTCCACCTCCCCTTTCCTTTCATCTTGAACCGCCCCCAAGATGTACCCCCTTCCACCTCCCCTTTCTGTGCATCTTGAACCGCCCCCAAGATGTACCCCCTTCCACCTCCCCTTTCTGTGCATCTTGAACCGCCCCCAAGATTTACCCCCTTCCACCTCCCCTTTCCTTTCATCTTGAACCGCCCCCAAGATGTACCCCCTTCCACCTCCCCTTTCTGTGCATCTTGAACCGCCCCCAAGATGTACCCCCTTCCACCTCCCCTTTCCTTTCATCTTGAACCGTCCCCAAGATGTACCCCCTTCCACCTCCCCTTTCTGTGCATCTTGAACCGCCCCCAAGATGTACTCCCTTCTACCTCCCCTTTCTTTGCATCTTGAACCACCCCCAAGATATACCCCTTCTTCTAATAGCCTTGTACTCCATCCTACCCCCTCTTTTCTGTTCATCAAAAACCACGCCCAAGATGTACCCCCTTCCAACCTCCCCTTTTCCATCCATCTTGAACGGCCCAAAGATCAGCCTTGTACTTCCATCCCAACCTCCCCCTTTTCTTTCTTTCTTTCTTGAACCGCCCCAAAGATGTTCCCTGATTTTATTACCAACCTACATGTCCCACTTATTAAATAATGTTGTGAAACAAGTTAACAACTCCAAGGTTTTCTGCTCAATTCCATTTTAGTTTTTTTATTTTCTTCAATAAAACAAACTTAAAATGTTCTGAAGTAAACCCTTTACTTTAATAGACTTTGACTACACCTGTGAACAATTCTACTTCAGAGACTATTGGTTTAAATTTAGCTGGTTTCTATTGGGATATGAAATTGTTTATAACATTGTAGCCTACACAGATTAACAATAGTATAATAAATAGACCAGTACACTATTTGTTTGAACATAAAGGTTAAATTTAGATACAGACTGTCAAATTTGATCATTGGCTCTTATAATTCATACAATTTGTGATTCTTTTATTCCTGTGTACAGGTTCATTAAGATGATGAAGAGCAGCAGTTTCCTCACAAGAGATTGCACCAGGGCTGTGATGAGAACACTTAGATTGCAGCTTCATCATGACTTCAAACACATCATCATCTCTCTACTACAAGCTTCTCGTACTTCCAACTCTGTAAACTATTCAATACTAGGATATTAAGGTAGGCTTTTTTTGTTTTGTTTATGAATTGTAAAAAGGTTTGTTTACAAAAACACACTTTGACAGGGCTTCATCATCAAGATACTTAAAGGGCCTTGACACACAAGTCAATTTGTCGGCAACTTTGAGTCGTCAAACGCTGCAGTGCACACAAACAAAACACTTTGATATCAAAGTAATTTTTTTCAAACATGGTTTTGAACACCAAACCCTCCATGTAAAAACTCAGATGGCAATATACTTTTCTTCTTGGGTATTGTCTGCTGTAAATTGCCCCGTGGGATATGGATCGTTTGCACCTATTGTAGTCCAGGCCCCAGGGGAAAGCCAGGGATGTACAACAAACAAGTCCCCTGCTCGGCAAGGCAGTAGCGGGGCGTGGCTTGGACTATCACCCCGATCCATCCCCGGCCATGTTCTCTGCTAGTCCCGGGTGCCCTACAATATTGTGCTTTAGACTCAAACACACTTCCTCTGAAAATGTTTTAAAATACAAATAAAGTGTGCAAAAAAGCAATGAGGTAAATTTGTTGAAGTCTTACATTTTGTAAACAGACCTTTACTAATAATCAGTCTTTTAATTGAGACTGTTGATGTAAGGTACATATTAATTGGTGCTGGCAGAAGAATATTTAAAGTAACTTGTGCCATTGCTGGCAAAGCGTACAACAACCAACTTATGAGCAGAAAGCACAAAACAAATTGCCATTTCCATATTTCTTATACTAATGCTAAGCTGCAATACAAAGTGTTGCTGGAATTACTCTTACTCAAGCATTGTGTCTTAACCGATCCTCTTGGCGAGTGTAACTTTCCTACAAAGACCAATAAATTTGGGGGTTGATTGAACTCTCCAGCTCAGCTTTTTCATAGTGGTGCCAAGTAAAGTTAATTGCCGAGGAGTTTCTGCCTGGAATACTTCTCCTGAAGTCCTTCTGCCAGCACACATCTGTAAAATAATTGGGAAAACAATTAATTAGTATAGTGTAGTATACAATAATGAATCTGTGTGATGCTTTCAAAAGTGGCTCACAGGTATGGGTGTATGGTGTAGCTTTGTCAAAGACCACATCAAGTTTGTCTAGATTTACACACCAACCCAGCTCAATCGTTTCAAATGTCAACAAATTATTTTCAAGTCTAAGACTTTGTGCCATTCACACTTTCACTTTAACGGCACTTCTAGAAAGAGAAAGTTGAAACTGACAAACAATAGTATCGATTGTTGGTATTAAGATTTGGTTTTAGATTTTATCAAGTGTTAACCACAAGGGAAACTGGCAGTGTAAATAAACTGTAAATAATTTGTTGTTGAACAACAAGACAAACTGACTAGAGCAAAAGTACTTACGGATAAATTATGCCGGCACACAACCGAGTCATCCAGCCCTTTGTTGGCGGTCTCCCTCAAAATGTTTGCTTTGGGTGCCAGTTCTTGTTTCAACCTGAAATTATTTCAAAATATAAGACAATTAGTGTTTTTGATCACCAGTAAGCATGTATCCTTATACACTATTCTGTAACATTTATAAAGCAGAGAATGTATTGGTTATTGTATTTAAACCTTTAAACTAATTGATCACCAATGTCAAGTTGTTGTAACACCACTGGTTCTTTACAGAACAAACTTGTTATTGGATCAGAGTTTTACTTGTGACAATTCCAACTTCATTGTTTTGTGAAATCAGTCAACACACAAACAACCAACTTTGAATTAGAATGACCCAGAAACGCTAACATATCGAGCTTATATTGATTGCGGCAATCAACACACAAGCAAGCCAATGATTTATTTCAGAGAGAATTAACTATCTGAAACTTAACACCCGTGAACTTTCATATTCAAAATGAACCAGTTTTGTTGTTGATGTTGATACATCGTTGATGTTTCTATTCACAAACGGTGGGTTCTAGTCCCGGTCAAGACACTTGTTGATTTTGATTCATCCTTTGGATACGGGACATTAACCCTTGGTTCTGTGTGTTGTGTAATGCATTCAAAAGAACTCAGCACATTATCAAAAAGAGACAGGGTTCGTTCCAATATTCCTGGTCTGATTGGCTGCATTTTGGGTGCGTTCGATTAGTTTCCCCTGTGGTGCTCACTCGGATGAGCCCCTGCTGACGAGAGCTAAACGAACCATCACCCACCCTCTCGTAGTGACGTCATGCACCTGGGGCCAGCCCCATTGTGACTCGTTCCACAAGCAGGGAACTGGGGCCGACCCGGGTGAGCCCCTGGAATGATATTAATTTTGTTTTTTACCCATGATACACCGATGTGTGTTAGCACTGTATACTCAGTACTTTCCCGAGTCCTGTGAAAAAATATCACAGGCATGTTACTCGGGTGGGATTCAAACCCACGACCCTTGCAATTCTAGAGCAGTGTCTTACCAACTAGACTACCGATGTTGCCTGGTAGCTAGAGGCAGTTCGAATCCTGTGTTTTGGCAGCGGGTACCGCAACGATAGATAATAGATGTTAAATGGAATGATATTAAAGCTATTTGAACTCACCGGGGGCAAACTGGGATCGACCCAGGGAAGCTAAACGATCGCACCTATTGAATCGCAGCACAATGTTTAGGAATTGTCTCACACCTAAAGCTCCGCAATACCTAACAGGAAAATACTGAATGTTGACACAGTTTGCGCATCACTAAGTGTTGGATAGGAACGCTTTAGCACGTATAGGAAGCCACTTTTGTTACCATTTAAAAACTTAGAGTGCCCTTTCATTTTTGTGTGTTTGCCTACATCATACGTGTACATGTAGAGATGAAAAGGTGCGATTAGTTTGTCATAGTTTAAAATAAGTGGCGTAACCAGAGGGGGCCCTCAAACATGAGACAAACTTGGGGACATTGTCGTTAAAATGTCTGTTGCGGTGAAAGAGAAACAGCTCTCGCGTAACCATCTTGCAATCTGCTTTACGAGAGACTACTGCTCTCCATCACTACTGCGTTTTTAATGACAAGTTCAAATGAAACTTCATTCTCTGAAATGATGTCTTTTTGCCCCACTTGCCACTAGGCCCCCTCCCACCCCTAACAACTTGGCTACATAATATTGTTATGAATCTAGTAAACATATAGAAATCCTTTGGTAGAGTTTTAGATGCTCAAAGATCGTGTATGATGTCTTTGCCCCCACCCCCCCCCCCCCCCACTTGCCATCCCCCTCCCTCCCCGCCCACACCACAAACGTTGTTAACAACTTGGCTACTCAATATTGTTATGAATCTTGTAAATTACTCACAGGAAGAAGTCCTTTGGTAGAGTTTTAGATGCTCAAAGATCGTGTAAGATGATGTCTTTGCCCCAAGATGGTGTAACTGTAAAATGATGTCTTTTCCCCCACTTGCTACCCCTCCCCCTCCCTCCCCAATCTCTGGTTACACCACAAACGTTGTAAACAACTTAGCTACTCAATATTGTTATGAATCTTGTAATTTACTCACAGTTAGAGATCCTTGGGTAGAGTTTTAGATGCTCAAAGATCGTGTACTTTGTACTCAAGTGCTCAGGACATGTTGTTTATATATGGCAACCATCTATGTCTAGTTCCCAGTCTCTAAGAAGTGGTAATACAGGTAGTGATGGGTGTCTGACTATTTTTCCTTTAATATTTACTGGGAAAATGTACGTGAATAAGTGTTCGTTTTCTGAGTTTTTTTCGTTGAAATTGAGTTGTTTTTGAATCGCAATGTATGTAAACTGACTTAATTGTCTTGTAATTGGTACAAAAAGGTACAGGAATTGGAAATGAAGTACGAAAATGCGTTACGTGTAGTATGTATTGTTATTGTAAGTTGAACCGTACGCCTATACACATTGTTAAAGCCAATTAAGTTGCATTTAAAGGCCGTTTTTTGAGTTAAGTTGTACATTTTGGATGAATTTTGAAGAGGAAATGTTTGGATTGATGTAATACAACGGTGTAAGCAGTGTGAAGGTGTTTAGAAGTATTTTGGGGACGTTTTAGTGATGTAAATCGTAATTTTTTGTTGAGTTTCATGACTTTTGCACTTAGAATTTTTTTTTTTTTCACCGATTTTCACCAAAATTAACGAGCGTACGTTTCAAGCGATTTTAAGAAAATGATTTCCCAAAAATGCGTAAAAAATGCAAGTTTTTGGTAAAAAAAACTTTTCTAACAATTTTTTTCACCAAAATTAACGAGCATGCGTTTCAGGCGATTTTAAAATTTCAATTCACCGTTAAAAAAAAAATTAACGGTGATTTTTTTTTTTTTTTCCCCCAAAAATGAAATTTTATTGAAAAAATCTTGCCTCCCCCCTCCCCCTCTCTTCCCGGTGCCGCCTCCCCCTCTCTCTCTGGTCCCGGTGTCGTCCCCTCCTCGTGGTGCCGCCTCCGTGTTGCCTCCTGCTGCTGCGTCTCCTCTCCGTGCGTCAAGACCTGTACATGTTCCTGTGGAAGAAACGTGGGTTATTTCTTTATTTCGCTTACCTCATGGTCCGTGCCGGGGCTCGAACCTCACATCTTGTCCTCGCGAAACTGTAACCTTATCCACTAGGCCACAACGATGACTGTACAGATCATACATTTTTTGGAGTGATGAATATTACACAACCACGTATGTATAGCATTGCGTTATATATTTACGGGAATAAATAATTAAATAGCCCCCTCTGTTGGTCAAAAATAAATTAAATAGCCCCCTCTATTGGTCAAAGTTGTCCAGTGTGTAATAAAAAAACTTGTTGCTCTTTTTTATGAGAAAAAAAACACGTTTTTACCAATCAGTTATTTTAAGGAGTTCAATTTAGTGTAAATAAAGTTTACCCTTTCATCGCTTCTATAATTAAGTCCAAATATTTTAACCCACCATTTTGAAATTCAACTTAAAATCAAAGACGAAGAAAGAACACAAGGCACAAATTTTTATTAAATTCATACTCCCACATTTTTTATTGGAGCATAATTTTATATAAATAATAATAATAATAATATAGATTAATAATAATAGTAGACACATTTTAATACAAATTATTTTTCAAAATAACACTCAAATAAATTAAGAGATAAAATTCACAAATAAAGTAGTACAGTACGACAATCTATTAAACATTAAACAAGGATGGCTGTATAGAGGCCAGAGATGATGAAAACTCACAATAAAGTGAAAGAAAAAAAAATACTGTAAATTTAGATAGGTTGTTGCCAATATATCTATCCTCTCGATAGAGTGTCCTGCCTTCAAATTACATGTACTTAAATACTCTGATTTCTAATTCCAACATCACAAAAGTTTTTATTCTAGAAATTTAGTTTCTAAAAATAAGCATTATTTTCAGCATGTAAAAACGTTTTAATTTTAGAGCTAACAACCAAAATCAGCTATGCAGACCTTTCCATATATTTTTCAGACATGTTTCTTAAAAATCAGTGTTTTCAAACTAAATTTAAAAGACGATCTTTTTTATCCTGCAATCCTGTATCATACCTGCAAAGGCACTGGACACTATTGGTAATTGTCAAAGACCAGTCTTCTCACTTGGTGTATCTCACCATATGCATAAAATAACCCTTGTCACATGAAGTTGGGTGTTTTCTTCAGATGCTTGTTTTCGAGAACTCACGTGTGAGGTCCCGAAAGCAATTCAAATATTTTGCTGAGAAATTACTTCTTTCTCAAAAACTACAATACTCTTGAGGGAGCCGGTCCTCACAATGTTTCATACTATCAACAGATCTCCATTGCTCATATCCAAGTCAGCTTCTATGCTAACAATTATTTTGAGTAATTACCAATAATGTCCAGTGCCTTTAAGATAAACAAAGCTTTTAACATAATTTGTTTTAGAGTCAAGTTATGCCCATCATTCAGTTTAAATCCTGTTAAAATTTCAACAAATATATTGTGGTCACACTCGAGCTAAACAAAACGATAGTTTTGCTCTCCTGTTACATGTACATGTACATTAAAATAAATGTTTGATTTTGGGAGTCAAGTGAAATACAATCATGTTTCCCAGCAATGTGAAAAAAAGGGATTCAAAATGTAGGCAAGGTGGTTTTTTTTCAATAGTGCCCTAAAAAAAAAAAAATTGAAAATGAACAGTTTGTTCACAGTTTGGCCAAACAAAAATACTACAAAGTTTCCTTTCACACTTAAATTGGGAAATGGGTGGGCAACATCTTTTTTTCTAGTTGGGCTCAACAAAAATAGAGTTACATTTCCCATCACACTAAAAACAAAAGGAAATGTATTACAAATATGGGCAACATCTTTTGCCTTTCTTTTGTTGTTGTAAGTTTGAGCGATTAAAAAAATAGGTAAGATTGTTGGTTGGCATCATGTTTTTTTAACTAATTTTTCGCCAAACAAAAAAATAACCATGTTTATTTTTACACTGACAAGGTTGTTTTTTATTTTATTTATTTTCAGTTGGGCTTAAAGGCAGTGGACACTATTGGTAATTACTCAAAATAAATATTAGCATAAAACCTTTTTTGGTGGCGTGTAATGGGGAGAGGTTGATGGTATAAAACATTGTGAGAAACGGCTTCCTCTGAAGTGCCATAGTTTTCGAGAAAGAATCAATTTTCCACGATTTTGATTTCGAGACCTCAGATTTAGAACTTGAGGTCTCGGAATCTAAACGCACACAACTTCGTGTGGCAAGGGTGTTTATTTTCTTTCATAATTATCTCGCAGCTTCGATGACCCATTGAGATCAAATTTTCACAGGTTTGTTATTTTATACACATGTTGAGATACACCAACTGGGAAGACTAGTGTTTGATAACTACCAATAGTGTCCACTGCCTTTAACAGAAATATAATCATGTTTCTTATCACACTGAATATAGCTAACAGGAGTGCAAAATTTGTTGTTATAGATAGGCCAAACAAAAATTAATTTATGTTTCCCCACTGATGAAAAATTGGTAGGTAAGGTAGTTATGGCCAAACAAAAATATAGTCATGTTTCCACTTGAAAAAGGAAAGTACACCAGTTGGCAATGTCTTCTAGATATCAAAGTTTGGCCAAATAAAAAGAAAGTCATGTTTTCCTTATAAAGTTTCCAATTTTTGCATTATTTGAATAATTGGACCAATACCAATAAAAACTTGTTCTTCATAACAGGTGGACAATTTTACTTTAGGGAAGTACACAGGTGGGCACCGTTTTTTTTTTTTTACATTTTATTTGGCCAAACAAAATGACAGTCATTTGTAAAGTATCCTATTACACTGAAAACAAGGCGAGTACAGCAGTTCGAGAATAATTTGTAAGGTGTTTTTAAAGTGGCAAAAAAAATTGTTTTTCCTCGTAAATAGAAAAGGCAACACAAATAATTGTTTGTCTTGTCTTCTTTTTACACTGGAAAAAGTAGGGTGGATAGGTAAGGTATTTCCATATTATTTGCCAAAATATTTTTTCGAAAAACGTCAGATTTACTGATGGTATTTGAGTTCATTTAATTTGTGCAACCAATTGCAATAATCAACAAAAAAATGACAATTAAATTTTATTTGGCATAATAATTCCTATCAGTACTGTTTGAATGGTTAAAGCCTGCAGTGCCATAAAACCCTTGTAATTATTCAGTGTAATAGGAAACATGATTATATTTTTGTTTGGCCAACCTATAATAGTTTTTTCTTACAGCCTAAGTAATATTCCTTCCAATTTACAAAGTAGGTTTCTTACTCAGCCTTGGTTTCCACACCCTTGACAGCATCAGCGAGAAGCCTTGATGGTTGTCCACTCAATCAAACTTGGAGTAGTATTTACCAATGAAGATATCACCAAGGATCCAAAGAGCGCCCAGAGGGTAGGGGTTTATGGAAGTCCATTCTGATGAATCTACTCTCGCAAAGTGTCCGTCTCCCCTCTCGGTTTCCTAAAATGCAAGACGAGAAGAAGATCATTTACATCAGTTATTTACTCCAGAAGTTAACCCAAGAGGGTCAAAGTAAAAACCGGCTCTTTTCAGAGCCACTATGGGTAATCTAACAAATTGATAAAATCTCACCAACTAAATAAAATAGTTTCTTGGTTTCTTAGGTCCGCCCCCCCCCAAAAAAAAAAACTCTGCCCCCGCCCCCTCAGGAACAGTCCCCTGAAATGCCCCTAACAAAAATTTTATGAAAAAAAGGCTGCCCTCTTAAACAAAACCCACAAACAGACATTCTGCCCCCTAATATAAGAAAAGTGAAAAAATTCCGCCCAAAATATAAACACATAAAAAAAACGTAAAACATTCTGCCCCCTTAAATTAAAAATGTAAAAAAAAGGAGAACAATTCTGCCCCCAAATAAAAACACAATAAAAACATAAAACAAAAGAAAAACATCCGCCCCCCTCAAAGAAAAGGTCCCCAAAAACCTAATTTCTTTTTAATTATGCCCCCCTCAAACAGAACCCACAATTTAAACTTAAAATACAATCTGCCCCCTAAAATGACAAAATTTAAAAAAGGAAAAAAGTCCGCCCCAAAAATAAAAACGAAACGTAAATAATGTATATATCTGCCCCCCCCCCCAAATTTCCCCAAAACGGCCCCAAACTTCTTTTGGGAAAATGCTGCCCCCCCTCAAACAAATTATAAATACAATCTGCCTCCAACCCTCTAAAGAAAAAAGGTTTGACCCCTAAAATAAAAAAAATGACAAAAAAAAGTCCGCCCCAAACTAATAAAAAAAAAAAACAATATCCGCCCCCGAAACGCCTTTAAATTTTTGGGTGACGAAAGGGCTGCCCCCCTCAACCAACCCAAACCCCCCCCCCAAAAAAATACAATTTCCCCCCCTAAAAAAAAACAAGCCCCCCCCCCCACGAAAAACTCATTCGCCCCCCCCCCCTCCCCCAATTACTATGAGTAATTACCAAATGTGTCCAGTGCCATTAACAAGCAAGTTCTAGTGCTCTGGTAAATAGCACTCTTGTCTGCATCTACCTAGTGTCCTGAAAGTCTCCATTGAACTTACCTTCACTTTGACGAGATTGACAAGAGGTGCAGCTCCCATCAAGATTAGAAATCTATTCCTCGTCGACTGTTGGCCAAAACAGAGGTTCCTGTGTCGAAGATTGCTTGGCAACCACCATCATACAGGAGTAGACCCTGAAATGGTAAGAAAAATACAAACTTTGACTCCACATTGGGGTAGGGGTTGCAAATTATCAGCATTAATAAAGTTCGGTTAAATTTACAATAAAACATTTCTGACATGAACTTGAAGAAGAAATAAGCTACTTAGGGGCTATTCGGAAAAGTCAATGTTAAAAAAAGTTATTGTTTACCATTACAAAGAAAAAAACAACAGGCAAGTTAACAGGTGGGCAACATATTTTATATATATTTTTTTTGAAAATATAACAAAAATAATGATCATTTTTATTAAACTGGGTCGTCACTATGCACATGTATGACAAAAGTGCAAGTTGTTTGGCTCAACCCAGGCCTTCAGCAGTCAGTACTTGGTTTATTTCAACCGATTATACACGTGTACACTGATATGTGTAAACGCCGAGTGCACTTTATCTCAAGTACTGTGTTACAGACACACGGCTATCACTCAGGTAGGATTCAAATCCCATGACCTTAAAAAATAATACCAAAATTACTTTTCAAATTCATCAAACTTTAACATCTCACAGTGTAAAAAGTTACAGTTGTAATATAACATATTTTAACTTTCTATAAGAATCAGTGGACCCAACCTTCTACTGTATACATTAAATTGCACCTATGGTGGGGTAAAAATCTGAGCCTATACTTGAAACACACATTTGAAGTGTTTACTGCACATGACAGACTTTTCTATATACATGGTGCGCATAATTAATTAAACCCGCCCATTCTAGTTGTCCAAATAAGCACCATTAATACACATGAGGGTGACTACCTTGTTCCCAACAGTACCTGATCATCAGACTCTTGAATGTGGACTAAACATTGTGGGGACGAGCATGCTACCTCTTGCATAATACATCCCCAAACATCTGCTGAGATTGATTGTTACATGCATTGTCAGATTGTACATTATTTGTTGTGTCTTTTTTTCTTTTGATTTGTGTTTGGTTTCTTGCGGATGGGAAAGTGACTTTCTAGGTTTAGAAAAAGCTCTTTGTTTCCTGCAAGATCGTCTCGATTAGGAATGGCAACGCGATACTTCATCGAAACAATGATTTAAACTTATTATTGTTGACCGAATCAATTACACACACAAAAATGCACAATAAAAAATCCTACCCACCCTAATTTGAGATGGCATGTATTTAGAAATTAACATTTATTTTGTTTGGCCTAATGCAATAGTTTGGCACCGGAAAAAAAGAAGACATGGGTTCCATTTACACCAAGGCTAAGACCAGGGCAAACAGCAGGGCCCAATTTAATGGCTCTGCTTACCGTAAGCACAGAATCCCCTCTTAAGGAAGCAGGGAATTCTGTGCTTACGGCAAGCGTATTTCACGGGTTAGCGGCGAATTTTGGCTTCTGCGCGTGCGTACTTCACGTTACTAGGCATTCTAGGCTTACAAGGCTAGTGCAAAAATTTGGCGCTTGCACGTAAGCAGGAAATCATGATCGTAAGCGCAGAATTCGGCGGTAAGCAGAGCCATGAAATTGGGCCCAGGTGGTATCGGTGGCCTTTGTGTTATTCCACTTCTAGGCCCATAAACAAAATCTCAAGCTTACCAGGTCCATCTTTCACAAGTTTAGGTTTGGTGAATCCATTGTACTCTCTCTGTCTTAGTCTCTCTGAAGCATTACAGGTCAGATAAGCTCTGGATGGGTCAGTGCGTAGATACTCTCCTTGATCTTGTTGAAGGCCATAGCAACCCCTTTAAACACAATAACATTATAAACTTGATTAAGTCATAAACATTAGTTATAAGCCTATTGTGCCACAAGTGGGTCTGACCTGGTTCCTTGAATCAGGATTCATGGTTTCCGAAATTTTATAAAGGGAAATAAAGTCTAAAAGTTAATGGTCAATGTCAGTGTTCCTCATCATCATGAATGTACAGTATGCCTCCAAACAGTAACGGATGTTCAGTTTAGCATTGCCCCACTTGTGTCGGCACATTTCAGAGTTGGTTACACAAGCAAGGTTTCAGAGTTGGCTACACAAACAAGTACATGTAGGGTTCACCAGTTAAGCAGTGCTGCTGGAGTAATTTTGCTTGGGATTTTATGCGAGTACACACATTCAAACCGGGGACCTTTAACAAAAGAGGACAATAGGGTCCCTGGTTCGGGAAAGGTCCACAGTTGGGAAAACAGGTACAAAACCAATAATGGGAGCTGTTGCAAAAAAGAGTAAATTAACAACAGAGGGACAAAGGTTCATCGCGATTCAGAACCGCAATGCGCAATGGGTATATGCAGAGGGGTGTTCAACACCGCGATGTACATGTATGTTGTCATGCACAACATGCGCACGCTTGGTCTTTATCTCTCTGTGGGTTCAACAGCGCTCTCTCTTGTCATTTTGACATTCACGATAAACCTTTACGATAAACCTTATTATAAAGTGATTGCATCTGCGATGCGACATACATTTTGACAGTATGTCCGTCCGTTCATTCGTTCATTCAACCTTATACATGTTATATAAGGTTTATCGCGAATAGCAGAATATCAAGAGAGGGCACTGTTGAACATGCGCACATCTTGCATGACAACGCACACCGCAGTAGCAAATGCCCCATCTGCCTACCCATAATGCATTGCGGTTCTGTATAGCGATAAACTTTATGAAGGAGGTACAGGGACGGTGGCTTGCGTATACACAACTTTCACAAGCTGGTGTGTGCATTCGTAGGGCCTACGTGTCTGTCAGAAGGAAATTAAGTTGATTCAAAAGAGGGTACTATGTATGATCACTGTTTAGTTAGGCATAGTTTAGGCAGACAAAATTTGGATAACTTTCCGTATGGCGCCACCACTTTTTCACTAATTTTTACAAAAAGGGATACCTCATTGAGGTTAATTAGATACTATATTATTTCATATCGAATGAAAAAGTGGTGGCGCTGTACGGAAACTTTTCCCAAAATTTGCACAAAATTCTGACAATGACTATTAAGTCGTGAGTGAGGCATAGTGGGTGGGCAGGGGGGGGGGGGGGGGGCACAACCATTTGAGTCAATCCTGGACTGGAGTCCGTCAACACCGGCACCTTTGAGTCCAGTTGTAAATGCAACAAAAACGTACTGTATGAGTATGACTCATAAGTGTCATAGTCATGATAGACTGGAAATGTATGCGGAAATGAAAAACATTTTAAAGTCAAGAAGAACGTTCGAATCGAACTTCGATTGACCCTGCGATGCGACATACATTTTGACAGTACGTATGTACGTCCGTCCGTTCATTCAATTCATTCAACATGTTCAAACAAAACTTACTCAATAAAAGGGCCCCTCAAAATGCCCAGTTGTCTGCCATCAATTTGCACTCATTATCCGGCTGCATGTTCTGTGTGATTTGATGTGAATTCCCATGGTGACTTTCGCATTCGCAGACGGCGGACAACAACAAATGGATTGATAAAACATTCTTTCAAAACAACGCACAGCAACAAACAACATTATTTCGTTGCAGACGTCAATTTTCTTAGCAGTAGTCTGGTGCCCATTCGTACTTGCTGTTCCCTACAGCAAATAAGCCTAGAGACCATACTATTGTGTAACTTCTCAACTGAGGGCGCTATTTAAATTATTATTGGCGAAAGTTTTCAGATGACCTGTCAGAAATTAAAGCCACATTTCTAACCGTAAAAAAATATCCATGCTTTTGATATAAATTAAAGCCACATTTCTAACCGTAAAAAAATATCCATGCTTTTGATATAAAATGCACAAACCTATGAATTCATCATCAATTTTAATGGTTGGGTATTTGAAATTATAATAATGTGTTTCAATTGAAGTAGACTTTTCTCAGTGGTGCCTTTGGACAGCGCCCCGAGATAGAGGTCAAGTTTATCGCGAAAATGTTGTGAGGAAGGCCTTTGTTTTTTCGTTATTATTTTTACATTTTTATTTTCCTGATGGTCACTAAGATGGCCGCCAAAACAAAATAGACCTTGCTACTGCAACGGGGTTTACCAACCGAGGGCTGGGAAAACTGCCATAATGGCTCACCACTCTACTATTGGTTTCGTAAAGAAATTACATGTAAACCTTTGAAATGAGGATGTTTTTCAAGATGGTCACCTTTGCATATAGTTGAGTTATACTCAGGGCTTTCTTTCCCTTTTTGAAGAATCCTCCAATAGGGAACGTATAAATGGTGGCGTTATTAATCGAGTGGTCTCACCTCGATACAGGAATTGAAGTGTTACATTACAAAACTCCTCGCCGCAAGCGTCCAGGAAGAGGAGCTTTTCCCCGGGCCCTCCCGCCTCCTCCCGAAGTCCCTCCGCTGGTCACTCACGTCCCTTGGGGGGGGGGGGGGTAGTAGGCCTAACAGTAAAACAAAAACAACAACAAACAAGCCTACACAACAAATACAGCTAAACACACGATAGATCTTACAACGAAATAAATACTCTCTGTATTATTTTTGTAGAATATCAGTTTAATTTTTCCTTTTTTCATGATTATTAAATTAAAAAATAAATAACATCATTTAGTTGTTTGTTTTTCTTAAAAAAACAGTCTCACAGATAAATCACTTTGTCTGGCATAATTTACAAATGAGCCAAACCCTGGACATACAGGCAGAATATATACACAGCTTTTAAAACTACTATCCTGTTAAAATGCTTGGGCCACCCATTCCCAGTGTACCTATAAACATTCCCTGTAACCCACTGACAATACATATTCTCTTTCCGCCCTCGTCCCGCCCCGGGCCCCGCTCAATGATGTTTGGAACGCAGAAGACCTCGCAACGAGAGCCAACATTCACAGGGGCACGGGGCCCTGGCCGGTATCGCATGCAATTATGTCCTCTATATGAAATACTATCCGGAGGACATTATTGAATATGCAATAATGTCCGCCGGACGGTTTTGCATAGGCAATTGTGTCCGCCCGAACGCTGCTGCATAATGCAATTGCGTCCGCCCGGACATATTATTTGCATATGCAGTTGTGTCCGCCCCGTGCAAAACCGTGCTTGCAGTAAATTAAACGCTCTTGGTCGACGGAATTCTTGTGTTTATTCCCATTCACGAACAGAACTAGAACATTAATAATGATTATCAAAAATACTAAACTAAGAGATAACTAAAAGTTTAAAACAATGCTACAACTACAGCAGAAAAATTCCTACAATATCAGTCGTCCATTTCACAAAGAGTTAGAACTCATCTTATCTCGAGTTAGTACGAGTAACTCTTCCTAACTTAGGGTTAGTCTTAAGGTCTGCATGCTACAGTGCAGGGTTGGGACTCGTCCTAAGTCCTAAGATTAGTCTTAAGTTAGGAAGAGTTTTGAATTAGAAAATACAAAATACAAGCAATAATTATGTAAAATCTAGAATAGATATGTACACAAAGTGCATTGTCTAATACACCGTAATGTACAAAAATAAAGGCATATCAGATTAATAACAATAACTAAACAATGGGTGTTTGCAGTTACGAATACACTGGCTTCGATGGGTACATATATTTATAGTATGGTTTCATACTGAATACACAAATGTTCACAAATAAAAAAAGATGGTCCCATATCGTGCACTAAGATGGGTCCTAAACAGTGTCAGTTCATACCCACTGTGTATTAGAAAATACACTTTTCCGGAAGTGTGCCAAGAGTAGCGTCCTTGTCTGTGCCTAATTTCAAACGCCAAGTGTTAAACGACTAGGAAAACTGTACAAGTATTAATTAAAAAAATATTAAAAAAGGGGGGTGCTGAACTAACAAAATATTTAAAAAATGACTAGCAATAACTATGACTTGACATCTCAAGTCATGAACAGTGCCAAAAAAGGGATTTATGAGATCTCATTTATAAATCTAGAGATTTATACATCATAAGACTTAGGCTACTCCCAATTTTTTAGCCATAATTACAAAAATTGTGCCTGAAATATTTGGTCACTCTCGACAACTCCCAAGGCTTTGCATTGAACATTAATTTGCACCTTATAAAGTTTGTACAATAACTATACAACAGGACTTGGGAGTGGCCTACAAAAAAAAGTTGCTAGAAAAAAGTTGCTGGCAGTGTATAAGCACTCTATGTAATCCACCATATACATGAACTGACAAACCTGTAGAAGTTTGAGATCGATCGGCCATCTGGGTCACGAGAGAATAATGAAAAACCAATTACAAATTTTGCATTGCATCAATGCCAAAACAAAAACGAATAAAACGCTCACTGAGCGATATTTCTCATCAAAATGTTACATTTCAGACAAAAATATTATTTCAAGGGATGTTATCTACTATCATTATCATTAGACCGTGTAAATTGTATGTAATCTGTGATCTTCGAGATTTTTGTTTCTTACCAATTCTGTAACGTTCCTTTAAGCAACACCACCCCCATCCTAAAATCCTACCCTACAACCCCACCCTACAATGGACCCTTCCCATGAAATATGCCAATTACATTCACGCATGCGTACAGACCCTGTTGGTTGGCAAACGCCATAGAGTTGTGCACTAAGCAGACGCGCAATCGCGTGTGCGTCACGCACCCATTAGCCGGCCGTGTACAAAACAGCGCGATGTTCCCTCATTTTGCCAACCAAAACGTTAGTGCGCACGCGCTACGTGCAGTTTACATATTTCATGAGAAGGGTCTATTATCCCACCCTGCCTCTCCCCTTATCTGCTCGTCAAACTTGGTCGTCAAACTTGGATCACAGCTTGATCGGCGTTTAGGCCGTTCCTCATCTCGATTCTATCTGTTTTATGTGTAACTCCCACGTTATCCCTATTGCGATACTGGCGAAACATCCAGCAAACCAAGCAGATCACTCCAATAACTAACATGAAAAGGACAGCTGCAATAAGACCCGAGAAAACATAGGTTTGAACCCTAGCCGTTTCCTTTGAAGTAACTGCCCTGATCTCCTGTTTCTTCTCGACTGGCTTTTCAAAGATCGGCGGACTCTCATCGCTGGAGGTATTTGGAACTGATATAAAAAAACATAACAGCACATGTTATGACAATAATAATTAGGTGTAGACAGGTTTGCGGTAACACCATGTAATGATAATCTCTAAATGAGTTGGGGTTCTGAAAAGAACAGGTTGAGCTTACAGAGCATACTGATCGAAAAGTTGAGTTGAAACCAACGGTTCTTTTCAGAACCACCCAAATTCATTTAGAGATAGTTATTACACGGTGTTACAGAAAACCTTTTTACATCGTATTTCCACCATGCAAAGTTTCAAATCCTACCTAATAGTTAGGTGTTCGTGCATTTGAAAAATAATAACTACTGAACCACACATTGGACATTATAATCCATACTTCATCTGAAAGGGCTTTTAATTCAGAGCTTTATTTGAAAGAAAAAAATATAACCACTGAACCAGTTGAAATGACGTCAACAGTTCAAATCATTCAATCACTTGATGACGTCACTCTCGAAAACCTATGTTTTGAAGTTGACAAAAACTGAATCACTAGTTATTATTATAACACACATCTTGCTAGTTCTGTATTCTGATTGGCTGAAACACGGTCACGTGGGGTTATACATAGGCTAGTGAATGAACTTGCAATCTAAAACTTGAAAATAGTAACATTCAATTTCTCAAAATAAAAATGGCGGACAACAGGCACACAGTTTTTAGCCACGTGTGACGTTACTGCATGGGTCAATAGGTCAATGAGTTGAAAACTCACCTTCATGATCCGGTATTGGCCTGCTCAGGTTTGCAGGTCCAGCTGCAGTGGTGACCTTGGACTTGGTAGGGTCACATGGATCCATCATGGCGTCTATATTAGGGAACTCATTTGGGTCACCTGGTAATCTGCAACCCAATAGATCATCTACTATGCAGCCATCCACGGCACACTTCGTTGGTGAACATTGCGTGTCGGCCCGCACAGAGCATGGTGCTAGCACCACTATACCGAATAAACACTGTGTGCAGGGTTGGCATAAGTAGTACCTAGACGCCAAAGAAACAATGAAACCTTTTTATGCATATTACGTCTTTAGAGTGGGCGCCTTGCCCAAAAAGACGCTGTTCATTGCTCAGTCCACATTAGACTGGTCCCCTGTTCTTATCCGCAAGGATAAAGACTGACAGATCCAGTGCTTCCATTGGATACCATGATATTGGGTAAAGATGCATCAATTATGCCCAAACAGTACACTGCTGTCACGTCCGCAATATAATTTGACCGCGTATCTCTATGTGAAATGATTGAGGTCAAAGGTTAAAATACACGCCGGTTTTGGAGGCAGGTCTCTGGCGTTATTCACGAGCCTCGAAGTGTGACGTCAGATGTTCATCAGGCTAATTCCACATCCGAACCCAATTTCATAGAGCTGCTAAGCACAAACATACCTGAATACGCAAAATGCAACAAGTGGAAATTTGGTTGGTAATCCTGTTTTAATCAAGGAAGAAATTTCATGCTAAGCAATTTTTTGTGCTAAGCAGCTCTATGATATTGGGCCCTGTGCGTTTCCATCATAGGTTTACCTCTAAGGCCCTAGACTTGATTCAAGTCCCGTTTTCGTGTGAGAGAGCTCCCTATATCGCGACCACTAGCAAACAAGCCGTATATAGCAGTGCGAACTTGCCTTCAAAATGTGGTCCCGCGTTCGGAACTTGATGGGGAATACAGAGCACCTCAAAACATTAGTTTTCTGGTGATGGCACAGGATTGGGACTTGAGTCAAGTCTACTTTAGGCCAATGACACTCGAGGCAATTCACAAGAAGATAATCCACTCACATTTTGAATGTTCACATTATTTTTCTTGGGAATCACAAGACATTGGATTACAATAATGTGTAAAGTGCGCTGATTTCTGAATTTATTTTGTCTTCCTTTCATCAGCAAAATTTCAAGAAAAGTTGCTACCGATTAACAAACTTCTAGTAAAATATGAAAATTTGTGGCTAACAATACAAACTATTTGGGGTTGAAAAATAGATTGGATTTGGACTTTAGTCAACGACTTCCGGTAACACGTTACTGGAGGTCGTTGGTTCAAGTCCGCTCCAGTCAATTTACCTTTGTTCGACCCGACGACTTTAACAAATTTCCAGTCAGTTTCCATTGTGGTATTTTAGTTGATAAAAATGAAATTCTTGACTGCTGTTTGTCAAGAAGATTTATAACCAAACAGAAGTAGTTTATATTTGCGCTCCATTTCCCACCTTCGTGCAAAGCTAATCCGCATTGTCAGTAGGCCTCTTAAAGGCAGTGGACATTGTTGATTACTCAAAAATAATTATTAGCATAAAACCTTACCTGGACGTTAGTAATGGGGAGAGGTTGATAGTAGAAAACATTGTGAGAAACGGCTCCCTCTGAAGTAACGTAGTTTTCGAGAAAGAAGTAATTTGATTTCGATACCTCAGATTTAGAAATTGAGGTCTCGAAATCAAGCATCTGAAAGCACACAACTTCGTGTGACAATGGTGGGTTTTTTTCCGTTATTATCTCGCAACTTTGACGACCGATTGAGCAAAATTTTTCACAAGTTTGTTATTTATGCATATGTTGAGAAACACCAAGTGAGAAGACCTTTGACAAATTACCAATAGTGTCCAGTGTCTTTAAGCAGTGACGAACATCATGAGTCCAGCTTTCTCCAGAAGACGATCAGACCATACTGATCGAAACGTTGAGTTGGAACCTACAGTTCTTTTCAGAACCACCCCAGCTCATCGCGAGTATCATTACGTGGCGTTACCACAATTACTAGTAGTATGTCAACAATGCAAAGTTTTGAACCCCATGTGTGTATCTACTTCCCAGGTAGAGTTTGTTCTATAAAGAACTGTCTTTCTATAGTCAACTATCGCAGAGTAGATTTTTTGGGAGACTTCTCAGTTCTGGAAAGATTTGTCCTGCTTTTTACTACCTGGAGAAAACTTGCTGGGACTACTACTTAGGGTCGTTATGAGTTCTGAATCCTACTTATTTTTAGTTTGTATTTTTTTAAGGTTGTGTGATTAACACTCACTTTATGATCCTGCCTTTTTTGCGTTCATTGTAGACCGGCCCATCCACAAGCTCTATATCCGACTTAGGTTTAATCTCAACGTACTCTGTAGACGTCTTACAAGCCGGCCAGTTGGGGTATACTCCAGGCTTGTCGGCCCCCACCACAGCCATCAAGCAGGGGAAAACGGCTGCAACGGCCACGAACAAGACTAAACTTTGCTTCCACATTTCAATGAAAGCTGTTTGCCTCCTGCAATAAAAACAATATTTTTTTAGTCAATAGCTTAGCCAGGATCATTGTTTCTTCCATATTTAGCCGGAAAAAATAATACAGGGATGGTACATCTTAGGTGAACCATGGAGGAAGGAAGAGAAGGAGCTTGAACGACCCGCAAAACCGCAGAGTAACAAAAGAATACCCCGACAATGCCCCTGTCTGACCAGTGGAAAAAGATAGGAGACCTTCAGCTGGACGGCCGATTGGTGAGCGCGATTAGATCTAAGGTGTGGTACCGCCACTCTGCACTGTTGCCTTCGTACAAAGTTGAATCATTGGAGACAAGAATTGTGAATACACGTTTTGATCTACCGTTTGTGGTGTTTACATGGAAATAGCATATTTTTTGCTACTTTCCTGTCACTAGCGGTGGTTCAAAATTTGGGTATTAGCACACGAGGGTGGTTGGTATTCAATTGTGTTTTTCGATTTGGTGGGCAAAAGTGTACACAAATTTTATCAGGTCTCAAAAAAGTTTCTTTTTTCCTTTATTATATCCATACGACATACGACACCATAGTTGAGTGAAGAACCAAGTGCGCAAGCGCAAACTCACATACGCCAGGCCCCAATTTCATAGCTGCTTAACGGTTAGCCTTTTTTTTTTTTTTTTGCTTAACGTAGCAAAAACATTTGCTTAAACCATGGAGGAATGTACACATATTTTTTCGAGGTTAAGCACGTAAACAAACAGCGCGCACAAGATTTTAAAACACGTACACCATTCAAACACGTACAATACACACCGCTGCGCCGGCACAATAACGTTTGCGCAAAATCTGACACCAATGTGGCGTAAATATGGGGCTGGGGGGGGGGGGGTCTAGAACCCTAATATTAGAGGTTGAGCCGTTTTATTGATTACTTTGAAAACAGTAAACGACTTCCCATTAAAAGTATTGTAAACAATGAGAGGTCGAGGTAGGCACTGAATTTTCGGTACGAGGTTAAATTGATTCACGCATGCATTTGTCGTTTTTTGTGATTGGGGTGTTTGGGGAATCCCCTGTTGCACAATAGTGTATTTCGCAACTCTGTTCCTCTTTGTTTGGCCACGGTAAACAAGTAGTATCATCTATTGTAACAGTTAGCATTTTTTTTTTTGCTTAACGTAGCAAAAATAATTGCTTAAACCATGGAGGAATGTACACATATGTCTCGAGGTTAAGCACGTAAACAAACAGCGCGCACAAGAATTTATATCGTTTGCTTAAGCAAAAAAGATGAAGGTAGGCCTCCTGCTGACAAAATGGCGGGCGATATAAATGCAGAATGGCGATAAAAAAGTCATCGCCTTCTCTGTCTTACATGTAATATTTGTAATGGTTCAAAGCGCCCCTTGAAAGGTCTACACACTAACTTGAGAGTAAATAAGAAAATAATACACTGTACAACATTTCTGAAGCATTTTAGAGACCCCCTGCGCGCCACACTAACTACGTATTGCAATTACGTTGCACTGTGTGTATGAAGGACCCAAGTGCATAGGGCTGCCTAACGGTAAGGAAGTTTGTTAGCTTAACGTAGCAACATAAATTGCTTAAGCGTAAACCTATTTCACGAGCGGTTGCTGGCTTAAGCACGTAAACAAACTGCGCACGCAACATTTTAGATGTTTGCTTCAGCAAAAAGGAAGAAGGTGATGACAAAATGGCGGGCGAAATAAATGCGGAGTGGCGATAAAAAAAAATCATCACCTTCTGTGTCTGATATGTATTTGTAAAATAGTTTAAAGTGCCCCTCGAAAGGTTTACACACTAACTTGAAAGTAAACAAGAAGATAATACATTGTACGACAATGAGGGGACGCGGTAGGCCCTGAATGTTTGGAGTACGTGATTTATGGGAATATTTTGGGGAATCCCCTGTTGCACAATAGTGTATTTCGCAACTCTGTTCCTCTTTGTTTGGCCACGGAAAACAAGTAGTATCATCTATTGTAAGGGCTTGGTTCGCGGCTTTTGTTGTTAGCAACCCTTTTCACACACTCCACTTCCGTTGGAAGCTTGCCAAAATGCTTTATGGCCTTGTCACACGAGGCAACGTTTACATGATGCATGATGCATTTTACAACTTTTACATGATGCCGTAACAAGTTCCTGCTGCCGGAACAAGTTCCTGCTGCCGGAACAAGTTCCTGCTACCGGAACAAGTTCCTGCTGCAAGGTTTTTGCGTGTTATTGATAACTTTGATTAAGTACAGTAATGACTGATTGCAAATGGTGTAAAGTCAGCCTCCGTTCCTTAAGGCAAAAGGCAAATTAATGTCACTTAAGATAAACGCAGTCCCTTAAAGCAAAAATAGTCACTTAAGGCAAAAAAGCAGTCCCTTAAGGCAAAATATAGACCCTTAAGGCAAAACGCAGTCCCTTAAGGCAAAACGCAGTCCCTTAAGGCAAAATGCAGTCCCTTAAGGTAACAAATACAAATCACTGAGGTATATTGAAGATGCCTTAAGGGTCTGGTCCCAGGTTCCAGCAGAATAAGCAATATAGTGCACAACAGAACACGACCTTCTTACGGGGGTTGATGAGAACGTCTTTACAGGGTCCAACATTTGCAGCAAATAATACAAGAAAAGAAGGCAATAAAACCTACCCAACGGTTACACAACTGTCACTAGCGCTACGCACAACGACTCCAAAATGCTCCACCAGCTAGCTCTGCTACCACGGACACCTTAACTCTCCTTTTACTGCTTCTCGCCAATACCTAGACAACCTCCCAAAAGTAACGTGTGTACCATCCACCGTCAAGTCTGCAACTGACAAAACCACGCGCTCGCAAGCCACCGCTGTTCAGAGCTCTACATCGGGTGCCAAATTGTTTTGCGCATGCGCGAGATTTTAAAACCGAGACCATACATGAGGTATACGTCACAATCTAAGTTATATCACACGTGCGCCCATAGCCTCATTTGGGGTAAGAATTATGACGTCACGCATAAATATTAAATGAGGCGTATTGGGTACCTACAACCTCGTTCCCAGCGGTGATTGATTTCGCCGTGCCATTTTGTCGCAATGTTTATAGCCTCCGTTCCTTAAGGCAAAAGGCAAAACATAAACGCAGTCCCTTAAGGCAAAATATAGTCACTTAAGGTAAAATGCAGTCCCTTATAGTCACTTCGGACCGGCAAAACGCAGTCCCTTAAGGCAAAATAGAGTCACTTAAGATAAAAACGCATTCCCTTCAGGCAAAATAGAGTTAATTAAGGCAAAATGCAGTCCCTTAAGGCGTAATATAGTGACTTAAGGCAAAATGCAGTCCCTTAAGGCAAGATAGAGCCAATTAGTCCCTCAAAGCAAAGTATAGTGACTTAAGGCAAAATGCAGTCCCTTAAGGCGTACTATAGTGACTTAAGGCACAATATCGTCACTTAAGGCAAAATATAGTCACTTAGGGCAACAGGCAGTCCCTTAAGGCAAAATGTAGTGACTTAAGGCAAAAGGCAGTTCCTTAGGCGTAATATTGTGGCGGGACCGGGGGGTGGGGCCAACAAGTCTGGTCTCGTTCGACGGGGACGCCGGCCCCCGGGTTAATTATCACACCCCAAAATATATTTATGAGCCCTGGTGCTCAGGTGAGCGGCTACCCAAACACAAGGGGGGGGACTAATAACGAGCGGCGGCTAAAGCCTGCGGGCGGTTCGTTTGGTGGAGATTTACCACCACCTAGACTTGGATTAACCTCAACTAATAAACGAGCAGTTAGGAAACCTCAAATAACCTCACGAGGATTCATAGGTTCCAAGGCACAATTAAATGGTTTATTTCAAGTACAATAATCAATAGATAATTCACAGGTTTATAATCACAACACAACCCAATAACCTCGCCTTATAATATCAGGCCCTTAGTCAATGCAATCAATAAATGCACTAAACCTCATACAAAAGTTATACACAATTGGGCCCAAGTGACAGGTGAACCTCACACCTCATACAAGTTACACAATCTTCTCAACTACAGACTATGCCTCACACGGCGTAACTTCTAACCCACAAAAGCTAAGCAGGAGGGAAATTCCCCAGGAACCTTCCAGCGATAAACAGTGTGCCTCACCGAACCACATACAAGCCGTGAATTCCCCGGGCTACACTCAACCGTTTTCTCTACCCGAGATGCGGTTATTCGCCCTCACACAACCTCAGTATTCGCATTTCCCACGTAAGGAAACACAACACACGCTCCCGTTCCCAAATTTCCGGTACACAAGCTTATTAGTTACCTCGCTCTTCTATCTATACGGTCGGCGGTTCAATCCTCGATCCATCGACAACACAGCAACACGTAACCTCACTCCCTAAATGCTAGACTAGCCCAAGAGCAACACGTGGAGAGATAAACTTCGAGATCAGATAACACAGCACGCCGCAGAGAGAGAGAGAGAGAGCACGCCTCCAGCGCCGCCTGTTTTATAGCCAACGCGCAAACCCCACGCGACGCAGAAAAGGCGCAGTAGACTGGCCACAGTCCACCAACACAATATAGTTAATAAAGACACTCAAGGCAAAAAGGGAAAAATAGTCACTAAGGGCAAAAGGCAGTCACTTAAAGTCAGTGGACACTATTGGTAATTGTCAAAGACTAGACTGCACAGTTGGTGTATCTCAACATATGCATAAAATAACAAACCTGTGAAAATTTGAGCTCAATCGGTCATCGAACTTGCGAGATAATGACAGAAAAAAACACCCTTGGCACACGAAGTTGTGTGCGTTTAGATGGTTGATTTTGAGACCTCAAGTTCTAACAATACCGTTTCTCACAATATTTTGAGTAATTACCAATAGTGTCCACTGCCTTTAAGGCAAAACGCAGTCAGAGTCACTAAAGGTAAAACGCATTCACTTCAGGCAAAATATAGTCACTTATAAGGCAGAAGGCAGTCCCTTAAGGCAAAATTACGTCACTAAAGGTAAAACGCATTCACTCCAAGCAAAATATAGTCACTTGTGGCAAAACGCAGGCCCTTAAGGCAAAATATAGTCACTTAAGGCAAAACAAGTCACTTTAAGCAAAATGTTGTTACTGAAGTCAAAATAAAGTCACTTAAGGCAAAAAAGAGTCACTTAAGGTAAAATGCTGTCCCTTATGGCAAAATGGGTAAGGTAAAATACTAAATAATGCACAACAGAACACGACCTCCTTACTGGAGTTGATAAGATCGTCTTTACTGGGTCCAACACTCTTGCAACAAACAGTACAAGAAAAGAAGGCAATAAAACCTACCCGCTGTTAACGGTTTCACAACTGACACTAGCGCTACGCACGGCGACTCCAAAATGCTCCACCAGCTAGCTCTGCTACCACGGCAGCTAAACTATAGCTACAGCGTCGCCTCCTTAACTGCTTCCCGCCAATACCTAGACAACCTCCCAAAAGTAACGTGTGTACCGTCCACTGTCCAGTCTGCAACTGACAAAACCACGCGATCGCAAGCACGAGCAGCGTGCCCCATCCGCGCAATGCCAAGCGGCTGCCAACGCGCATGCGCCCCGCCAAAAGCGCCTATTCGTGCGCTATGGAGCGCCTATTCTATATGGGAGCGCCACCATACGCCTCTCTTAATATTTAAGGATGAGGTATCTAACCAAAAACGAGGCTATAGGCGCAACAACTGCAAGTTATGACGTCATGCATAAATTTTAAATGAGTCACTTAAGGTAAAATACATTCCCTTAAGGCAGAACAGAGTCAATTAGTCCCTTAAAGCAAAGTATAGTGACTTAAGGTAAAATGCAGTCCCTTAAGGCGTAATATAGTGACTTAAGGCACAATATCGTCCCTTAAGGCAAAATATAGTCCATTAGTCCCTGTAATAAAGCAAAGTATAGTGACTTAAGGCAAAATGCAGTCCCTTAAGGCGTAATATAGTGACTTAAGGCACAATATCGTCCCTTAAGGCAAAATATAGTCCATTAGTCCCTGTAATAAAGCAAAGTATAGTGACTTAAGGCAAAATGCAGTCCCTTAAGGCGTAATATAGTGACTTAAGGCACAATATCGTCCCTTAAGGCAAAATATAGTCCATTAGTCCCTTTAATAAAGCAAAGTATAGTGACTTAAGGCAAAATGCAGTCCCTTAAGGCGTAATATAGTGACTTAAGGCACAATATCGTCCCTTAAGGCAAAATATAGTCCATTAGTCCCTGTAATAAAGCAAAGTATAGTGACTTAAGGCAAAATGCAGTCCCTTAAGGCGTAATATAGTGACTTAAGGCACAATATCGTCACTTAAGGCAAAATATAGTCACTTATTCCAGCAGAATATAAAAGCAATATAATGCACAACAGAACACGACCTCAAGAAAAGAAGGCAATAAAACCTACCCAACGTTAACGGTTTCACAAGTCAAAATGCTCCACCTAAACTCTAGCTACAGCGTCGCCAATACCTAGACAACCTCCCAAAAGTAACGTGTGTACCGTCCACTGTCCAGTCTGCAACTGACAAAACCACGCGAGCCAGCAGCGTGCCCCACGCCAACGCGCATGCGCCCCGCCAAAAGCGCCTATTCGCGATATGGGAGCGCCACCATGCGCCTCTCTTAATATTTAAGGATGAGGTATACGTCACAATCTAACCCAGGCGTGTGCCCAAAGCCTCATTTCGGGTAAGAATTATGACGTCATGCATAAATTTTAATTGAGTCACTTAAGGCAAATACATTCCCTTAAGGCAAAATAGAGTCACTTAAGGTCCACAGCCTTTAAGGGACAGCATTTTACCTAAGTGACTCTTTTTTGCCTTAAGTGACTTTATTTAGACTTCAGTAACGTTGTTTTGCCTTTAGTGACTTGTTCTGCCTTAAGTGACTATATTTTGCCTTAAGGGAATGCGTTTTACCTTTAGTGACTCTTTTTTGCCTTAAGGGACTGCTTTAAGGGACTGCATTTTGCCTTATATGACTATATTTTGCATTAAGGGACTGCCTTTTGCCTTAAGTTACTATATTTTGCCTTAAGTGACGATATTGTGCCTTAAGTCATTATATTATGCCTTAAGGGACTGCATTTTGCCTTAAGTCACTATATTGAGGGACTAATTGACTCTATTTTGGGACTGCGTTTTGCCGGTCTTAAGTGACTTTGTTTGCCTTAAGGGCAAATGCTTTAGTTCGAGACCTCAAATTCTAAATCTGAGGTCTCGAAATCAAATTCGTGGAAATTTAATTCTTTTTCGAAAACAAAGTTACTTCAGAGGGAGCTGTTTTGAGTAATTACCAATAATTTCCGCTGCATTTAAGGTAAAATATGGTCTCTTAAGGCAAAATGTCGTTACTTAAGTCAAAATAAAGTCACTATTTTGTAAGTCACTTAAGACGGCAAAACGCAGTCCCTTAAGGCGTACTATAGTGACTTAAGGCACAATATCGTCCCTTAAGACAAAATAGAGTCAATTAGTCCCTTAAAGCAAAGTATAGTGACTTAAGGCAAAATGCAATCACTTAGGCGAGCGCAGTTTGCTAGGCAACAGGCAGTCCCTTATAGTCACTTAAGACCGGCAAAACGCAGCCCCTTAAGGCAAAATAGAGCCAATTAATCCCTTAAAGCAAAGTATACTGACTTAAGGCAAAATATAGTCACTTAAGGCAAAAGGCAGTTCCTTAAGGCAAATGAAAATCCCTTAATGGAGATCACTGGGGTATATTAGATGCCTTGATTAGGGCCTGATAATGCACAACAGAACACGACCTCCTTACGGAAGTTGATAAGATCGTCTTTACTGCGTGCAACACTCTTGCAACAAACAATACAAGAAAAGAAGGCAATAAAACCTACCCAACGTTAACGGCTTCACAACTGACACTAGCGCTACGCACAACGACTCCAAAATGCTCCACCAGCTAGCACGGACACCTAAACTATAGCTACAGCGTCGCCTCCTTACTGTCCAGTCTGCAACTGACAAAACCACGCGATCAGCACGAGCAGCGTGCCCCACGCAATGCCAAGCGGTTGCCAACGCGCATGCGCCCCGCCTATTCGTGCGCTAAATATGGGAGCGCCACCATACGTGTCTCTTAATATTTAAGGATGAGGTATACGTCACAATCTAACCCAAAGCCTCATTTTGGGTAAGAATTATGACGGCATGCATAAATTTTAAATGAGTCACTTAAGGTAAAATACATTCCCTTAAGGCAAAATAGAGTCACTTAAGGTAAAAGGTAGTCCCTTAAGGCAAACAAAGTCACTTAAGACCGGCAAAACGCAGTCCCTCCGCGGTATCTAGGGGTACTGCTCGTCGCAACCCACGGTTGACTCCGCTAACCCGGCACACTGTCGCCTATGGTGGTTCGTCTCCTTGTGCAGTCTGTCCTTGCCCATGTCGAACACCCTGAGCTAGTGGAAAAACTAGTTTTTGCAGGGTCTCCGTCCTCGTATCGTAGGGTGCTCCCCTTCAGTGCTCGCCCCAAATTGAAGGAGATATGAGCGTCGTCGTTCTTTTCTAGTCGTAGACGCTATTGCTTTTTTGGGCACTGTTCATCATTGCCATCATGCCAAGAGGTTTCCCTCCACGGAATACCTGGCGCCGCGACAAGGATAATTCCGCTGCTTCCTGCATCTACAGATTTCTGCCAGGGGTCATTGGGATCTGGTTTTCTTCGACCACTTCCTCAGCCTTCTGTGGCTCCGTGGTTCTCCCCGTGCCTTCTTTCTTCTTCCGGGACTTCTTTTGTGGTCTGGCATTTGCCAGCTCCGGTCCCTTCCTCTTGCGTCCAGAGCGTCCAGAGGGGGCAGAGGAACCACCCGGAACATCATCCTCGTCTTGGTGTTTTTTGTTGTAGTGAACCATCAGGTTATCCTTCCTAGTATAACTTTTGTCACAACTCTTGCAAAAGAAATTCTTTTTTTGGTGGGTCCCCCGATGGGTCTCCAGATTTTTCTTGCTCATGAAGGTGTCATCACAGTCCGGGCATGCGTTTATCGCCGTATCCCAGTCTTTGGGTTTCTTCCAGCCTGATTCGTGATCCTCCATCCTCCTATATAATGAAATATTAAAAGAAACACAAGAAAAAGAAACATTTACTTCACTGCAGATCTCCCACTGTCTCCTAGTCTTGGTTCAAGACTCTCCTGGATTTGTCACAAAAGGGCGCGCTATCACCCCCAACGCGCTATCAACCACGAACCGCTGTCACCCGAGAACCGCTATCACAGGAGAGTCTTGGCACATTCGTTAAATCTCCCCCCCCCCCCAAAAAAAAGGGCGGGCTCTGCGGGAAACCTACGCACGCGCATTATGTTTCCCCCGATTAAAATTAATAGTAAAGAAATTTTGTAAGGAGTATTTTCTGCTAAACAGATGAAACTGAACAATGGGCCCTGTTATTCACAGTGAAAGATTTTTTTTATCTCGAGGTGGGGGGGGGGGTGGGGGGAGGGAATCTTGAGGGATTCAAAAGCGTTCTTGTGGCAATGTATTTTAAAGCGTAAGCGTAGCTGCAAATCTTGAAACGTAAGCCTAGCTTGACTCAGGATTGAAAGTGTACCTTTGATTATAGCGTAACTAGAATCTAAACGTATCTTGGATTGTATAAGCGTAGCTGAGTAGCTGCGTAGCTTGGAACATAACCATATTTTTTGGAACGTATTTAACCATATTTTTTGGAACGTTAGCATATCTTGGAACGTAAGCGTAGCTGGGTATTTTGGAACGTAAACGTAGCTGCGTATGGAACGTAAGCCTAACTTGACCCAGGATTGAAAGCGTATCTTTTGTTATTATAGCGTAACTTGAAGGAACGTGAGCAAAAATTGGAATGTGAGCGTAGCTTGGAACCTAAGCATATCCTGGAAGGATAGCTGGGTATCTTAGAGCGTAAACGTAGCTGCGTATGGAACGTAAGCGTAGCTTGACTCGGGCTTGAAAACGTACCTTTTGATATTATAGCGTAACTTGAAGGAACGTATGCAAAACTTGGAATGTAAGCGTAGTTTGGAACATAAGCATATCTTGGAAGGTAAGCGTAGCTGGGTATCTTGGAACGGAAACGTAGCTGTGCGTATGGAACGTAAGTGTAGCTTGACTCGGGGTTGAAAATGTACGTGTTGATATTATAGCGTAACTTGAAGGAAAGTAAGCGTAGCTGAGTAGCTGCGTAGCTTGGAACGTTAAACCACAAAATTATGCTTTAAGGGAATTTTGTTTTATCATTATTTTTGTTTCAACCTTTTATACAAGATTCTTATTCACCTGTTCTTTTTACGACCGGGGGCTCCGTTTTTTTTTATCTTTTTGTTCTTCTTCATAAAACATTGTTTAAGCTACTCACACAATAACACTGTCAATGTAACAAAATGCGGCATTCCTACGTTTTGACATCATCAATCTTTTTTAATTACCTGAAAACTCCTAACCTAACAAAAAGAAATTAGGAGCCATGAAACAAAACAGAGCATTACATTGGAACGTTGCGATCACTAAGAAATAACGGAATCGAAACGAGGTGTACCGACTGACAAACCCACGATGACAAACATGTACTTTAATGTCTGGCTCCCAACCCCTCCCAAGCTCAGGGCGAGACCCGCAAGCTGGGAGTTCATAACGCCCGGGATTACACCTCCAGCCCCTAACGAGACAAGGCATGTGCGGTACGTGATATGCTCCCATGCCGAGGCGCTGTAAAACACGCTTCCGTTGCACGGACTCTCTGAATGAGAGTCTTACGTCCCTTTTTCATAATTATTTACAGTTTTTACCCGCAATCTGTATACATAGTCTCTTTTGTCAAATATTCATGAATAAGTGTAACCAAAAATTAGAAAATTTGGTTTTGTAACTATTTTTAATTTATTTTTATACGGCTGGAAGTAAAACTATCTCCGAAGGTCACGTGGGTTATCCGAACCAAAAAAGTGGTTCGGATAACCCACGTGACCTTCGTTTTTTGAAAAATGCGTTGCCAAATTTGATGGTTTCTTTTAGCAACTATTCTTCTCCATTCCTGAAGAATACTTTAGAATAATGTTTTAGTGTATTTTGTAGCTTAAATAGCCCAGCGAAGCCGGTGTGTCCCTTTAAGGCGACATGGTCTGCCCTGCATCCATGAATGTACGGTCGAAATGGCTTCATAAAGCACTCAGATGTAAACGTACTCCTGAAGATTCCCCTGAGTGTACCTGACACCATGGGACTGGCTGTGCATAAGAATATTTCCGGTATACAGGCCCGGTCCATCTGTAGCGATACGAGAACGATAACGACAACGACGCCAAGAGACCGCATTATATTGGTTGAATGAGCGTGTACGTATTTTGCGTGGAGCAATTCAACCATCAGAACGCGTTCTCTTTGCGTCGTGATCGTTATCGTTCTCGTTTTCGCTGCAGTGGGGGACCGGGCCTTAAAGTCACCTGGAAGTGGTATTTTGTCAAAGTAACGCTTTTGTCACTTATAATATGTGTTTTGGTGAGTGGAATGTGAATAAACAGTTAACTAAGGTTCAAAAAAATTAGTTCTTATCTTATTTACAAATTTAAGAGTAGGCCCGACCCGAGAGGGCGCTGTTCGTGACGTCAATCGAGGCGCGATATTTGAAGAGAAAATGCTGCACAGCGCTGAAAAAGACGTCGGACCGGACCACTAGGCACTATTGATCTTGTGAGTCTGACCAGCCATGCAGACTGACCCCATCTTTAGTTGTTTTGCTGCATCCAGCAGCAATACACTTGGTCGGCATTGCCGGAAAAATGCAAGAAAACAACTTTTTCGAAACGTACAAACTCAATGACTTGGACTTGCATGTACTTTGCACGTGTGTTTACTCTACGCATCAAGGCAAAGTCTGCCTCGATTGACGTCACAAAAGGGGTAGGTGGAGTCAACCCCCAAACAACTTTTAACTATTTTTAAAACATATAATCGTGACAAACAATTACTAAAAACAATGTTTTATAGTTACTAAATATATACTCTTATTAAAAAAGTAAAATTTCTATTTCCAGGTGACTTTAAGTGTTTAAAGAGCCCTGTCTGCTTATGTTACTCTTCCGATTCCAATATGCTGCAATTTGGCCTCAATTACTTCGATTAGTACAGTAAACGAACTCCCATTAAACATATTGTCGAAATTGAGGGGTCGCGGTAGGCCCTGAATGTTTGGAGTACGTGATTTGTGGGAATATTTTTGGGAATACCCTGTTGCACAATAGTGTATTTCGCAACTCTGTTCCTCTTTGTTTGGCCACGGAAAACAAGTAGTATCATCTATTGTAAGGGCTTGGTGCGCGGCTTTTGTTGTTAGCAACCCTTTTCACACACTCCACTTCCGTTGGAAGCTTGCCAGAATGCTTTATGGCCTTGTCACACGAGGCAACTTTTATATACAACCGGCAACCAACTGCAGGGCATGATGCCGGAACAAATTCCTGCTGCCGGAACAAGTTCCTGCTGCAAGGTTTATGCGTGTTATTGATAACTTAGATTAAGTACAGTAATTGGGCAATTCCATAAAGAAGTGGACATGACCTCAAAATTTAGAATTGTGTTTTTTAAGTAAAAATTGGGCTTTTATGGTAGCATATGCACCAAATATTCAGTAAAAGTGGTTTCAATGTCATGTCTTTGCAAGAGAGTTACAAAAAAATAATTTTTGTGCCAACAATGTTTTATCACGAAATTATGTGTAAAAAAGTTGTGCAACTTCAATTTACTACTGAATGGGGAAGATTACAAGGTATCAAATCAATCTAGTCATATTTATTCATTGATTGGACCTACACATTGGCTGCAATCGTCAAAATTTGTGTTTGTGATAGATTCAGACCATCAATCTGTGAAGCTTGTACCCCATTATAGCCTGTGTAACGTAACTAACCAAAAATTCTGATTGTTTCCGCCTCTAGAGAAGGCTATCAATTAAAATGTTTATATCTTGAATTTTCCTACTTGGTGCAATCCTTAATTGAAATAAGGAAAGAAAAATTATAAAAATTGTACCATGTGGAAAATAGAAGCAGTCAAAAACTGTACGTAACTATGTAACGTAACTAACCGAAGTGTAACGTAACTAACCGACATAAAGACTATTAAGATGCTGCTAAGTTGACACAAGCATAAGTTTTCAGCCTTGTTGTAAAGTTTAAACAAGTTAGGGCAGTATTATACTATTCTTTGACCCACAATTCAACTTCTAGCATGTTTTGTTTGCCATGTGCCTCATTTTGTCTGTATGCATATTATGTTTGCAAGATCCATGCGCAACACACCTGTCCTACAAGTTCATCTTCTTCAACTTTTGTGGTGAATTTTTGGGGGTAAGTTTGATGACAATAAAGTTAAATGGTGTAATCCATATGAATTTTATTTTAAAGGGTTATCTTAAAGTTGTATTTCTCTTCTATATACTAAATTAATGAGAGTTTGTGTACAAGTGCTGCATGTATAATTCTAACATTGTTCATCAGGTACAAATGTGTAGTTATAGAATTTGCAATTTTCAAAAAAGTTGATTGACTTTGTTCCTTATTTTAATGTCCATAGATCAAACAGGCCATTGTCAAACAAGGAAAAGCAACAACAACACTAAGAAAAGATAAAGGCAGCTAGTCACTACGAGAAATACAAGGAAAAAAGGCAGTGGCCGTCAAGACATTTTGTGACATAAGAAACAGCAAGAGAGTTTGCTGTCTAATCGTTAAAAAAAATCAGCTTGTGTGTAAGGGAGAAGCAAACTCATATATCTGTAAGCTTGTTGCCCTGTGCAAACAGACCATGAGATGTGAATAGTGTGACCCAAAAAAACCAAAAACATTTTGATGTGCATCTCATAGAGATTTTTTTTTTTAGGACAAAGCACAAAAAATAGTAGGACCGGAACGTGTTCAAAAGGTTGAATATTATAATAAGTCTTCCTTTGTACATGGAGAATCAAAGGCTTTAGTTCTTAATTAGGGAGGGGGTACATTGTATGTAGTAGAAGGGCAAAGAGGAACTGGTGTTGGTAGGTCAGGGTGGGGTTAGGAAAGGAGGGAGGGTGTGATAAAGAGAGAGAGAGACTGCCCATTTAAGCGTTAAGCTGAAAAGCATTGTGGAGCGGGATAGCTGTACTTCAAGAGCAGCACAAGATTGAAATTCACTGGACTTTCTTCTGCACCTCCCATGGCAAAGGTCATGTGGATGGCATGGGAGGGGCAGTGAAACATCTTATGTAAAATGGCCCACTCAAAATGTTTGTATCTTCTATACGAGGGACAAAATGGTTTTCAAGCTAGATGTGCCAGAAAATGTCAACAATCGCGAGCATTTCAAAATTTCTGTTGAACTTTAAGTATAGTGTCCATGACCAAGAGTCAAGACAAGGAACTCATTCAACATCCTTGCTATTGTTTTGTTTTCTGTGGTATCTATGTAAAAGAGAAATTCACTTGGTTTATTGTGACTTTAAAATACTGCATGGCTTATGAATGTAAAGGAACAAGTTTATATGTTACAGACATAAACATTTTGTAATATATGTGACCCGGGTCAATGATATGGCGAGGTAATGGCTTTTTATACCTTTTTTGCAATTATATTACCAAATATTACTTTATTCCATTGTTTTTTGCTTAATTGATTTGTATATTGTGTAGTATTGCATACTAGTTACTAATATAGACAAGATAAGAGCTGTGAGTGAAGTACAAAGGGTGTATCACAAATAATATTAGTCACGGACAAAGTGTAACGTAACTAACTGTAACGTAACTAACCATGATTTTGGGGCAATGCCTGGAACTGATAAGAGTTATTTTATTTTTGTCCCTACCAAAACACTTGCCAGTACCCTTGTAGTTATAGAAATAGTAAAGTTTGTTTCAGCTGTTCCCTGTTTGAGGAAACTTTTTGTTCAAAGACACGCAATTTTTTTCCATGTCCCTTTTTTGTAACGTAACTAACCAAAATTAAACTGATCATAACAACCGATTAAATGTGTCTAGAAGTTTGTAATTTTGTTGTATATTAGGTCTAGCCAAGATGTAGCCATGGTACAAAAATGGAGACTTAAAAGGCTTTCATGTTAATATTGGAGACCACAGAGCTGTGCTAAGCAGCTAAAAGTGTAACGAAACTAACCATGGAATTGCCCAATTACTGATTGTAAATGGTTTGAGGTAAGAGGTAGTCCCCTTAAGGCAAAATGTAGTGACTTAAAGAAAAGGCAGTCCCTTAAGGCAAAATATGTAGTCCATTCAAAGGCAAAAGATCGTTAAAATCACTTCAAGTAAATGAAAATCAAATGGGGTAAATTAAAGATGCCTAACAAGTATGAAGCTCATAGTTTGATAACACTACATCTGATAGAAATTTAATAGAAGTTTATTAAAAAATATACAACTTCCATTGAACAAAATTTAACAGAAGCTATAAGCCAGCCCCTTTGTAACCAAATGGAATGTTCATCTTATTAAACAGACTATTAGGAGCTGTAGATTTTTAGATATGAGTAGAACATTGCACGGAAATAATTTCTTTTCAGGAGACAAACAAGTATTAGGCATACAATGTATTTTACGCGACTCTCCAGAAAACAGCTTAACGCGACTCTCCGGAAAACAGCTTAACGCGGCTCTCTACTCGATGCTCTTGTGATCTTTAACCTTTTCCACTGACTCCAAAACGTGACTTATAAAGCTTAAACTCTTTTATGTAAATTATTACATGCATCTTCATTCGCAGTGAATATGGATTCATTTCATGGCCGCAAACCTTTTCTAAAAAAGGTATTAAACCCTGTAAAGGTGATTAGGGGGCCCTTAACCCAAGAATAGCTTTACACCATGATACCCGTTTAAAAAGCAAAGACCATAAACTGTTCACCCCGCAAGTACAAATCAAGTACAAATCAAATGCAAATCGAGTGCACATCAAACACAAACATCAATTAAAAACAAAGAATAAATCACGTAGGCTACAAATCAACTACAAATCAACTATAAATCAAGTACAAATCAAGATCAAATCAAATAAAAATCAAGTACAAATCAAGTACAAATCAAAGATGTTGAGTGAAGTGATCAAAGAAATGATCGAGCTTACTGATAAAAAAACCTAGACGGTTCTTTTCAGTAACACCAAACTCAATAGATATTATTAAATCACTACATTTTGAAAAAATATTACAAAAATTCTTACCTCACATGTCGTAAAACTTCCTCATCCTTCTCCTGAGTCTCGGGCCTCCTTGATGCAGGCCTTGGTCTATTCTTCCGGGACTCCTTTTTTGGTCTGGCATTGGCCACCTCCGATTCCTTCCTCTTGCGTCCAGAGCGTCCAGAGGGGGCAGAGGAACCACCCGGAACATCAAACTCGTCCTCAAGGGGTCTAGCTGCCCTCCTCTCCTCCTCGGTTTCGTGTTTTTTTTTGTAGTGAACCCTCAGGTTATCCTTCCTAGTATACCTTTTGTCACAACTCTTGCAAAAGAAATTCTTTTTTTGGTGGGTCCCCCGATGGGTCTCCAGATTTTTCTTGCTCATGAAGGTGTAATCACAGTCCGGGCATGCGTATATCGCCGTATCCCAGTCTTTGGGTTTCTTCCAGTCTGGTTCGTAATCCTCCATCCTCCTTTATAATGAAATATTAAAAGAAACATAAGAAAAAAAGAACAATTACAGTTACTTCACTGCTGTCTCCCAGTCTGGTCTGGGTACTTCGACCTCCTTAGCCTTGATTACCCACTACATAAAGTTTTCTGCAAGCATCCCTCCAGTCTGCCTTATTTGGGGCAGTACACCAACGGCGCACAAATCAGCTCTGGGTTCCCCAGCCTTTCTTGCAGGGCCATATAATATCTCCTTCAAGTGCAAGCATTGTCGCGGCTCTCTCGATGCTCTTGTGATCTTCACCCTTTTCAACTGACTCCAAAACGTGACTAATTAAGTTGAAACGTCTACAGGTAAATTATTACATGCATCTTCTTTCACAGTGAATATTGATTCATTTCATGGCCGCAAACTTATTCTACAAAATGTATTCAACCGTTTAAAAGTGATTAGGGGCCTGTATACCACAAGAGTAGCTTTTCACCCTGTTTGAAAAGTGAAGACCATAAACTGTTCACCCCGCAAGTACAAATCAACTACAAATCAAGTACAAATCGAGAATAAATAAATTACAATTCAGTCTGATTTGGTGAGTGAAGTGGTCATGGGAATGATCGAGCTTACTGATCGAAACGTCGAAGTGAAACCTACGGTTAACCACCCAACTCAATTAAAGATGATCATCACATCATTACATTTTAAGAAGTATTACAAAAAATTCTTACCTCACAAGCATAAAAACTCATAGTTTAATAAAACTCCATCACATTGAAGTGTTGTCGAAGTCATTATTAGAAAAGTAATGCAACTTCCATTGATTAAAACTTAACAGGAGCTACTAGCCAGCCCCCGTGTAACCAAATGGAATGTTCACCTTATTATGCCGACTCGTATACGACCTCAACATTATAATATCATAATGAGGGGCGAGGTAGGCACTGAATGTTGGGTACGAGATTGTGGATTGTTTCACGCATACGTCGTGTGCGTGAATGAGGTATTTTGGGATGCCCCTGTTGCACAATAGAGTGTTTCGCAACTCCGTTCCCCTTTGTTCGGCCACAGAAAAACAACTTATGTGTCTCTCAGCTATTGTAAGGGGTTGTGGGTTCTTTTTGCAATCCTTTTCCTATTCTGTTGTTAATTTAGTAAAATTTAGTTTTGAATTTGAAAAAAGGATTGCGAGTGGCTCAAATGCAATACATAAGTTTATTACAAAGTACTCTGTTCTTTTTCATAAAACTCAGCTTAACACTCATGAATCTAGATTAACTTATGGCAAACCTCAGATTTTGAATTATTGAGGTCTCAAATCAACCATCTAAACGCACACAACTTCGTTTGATAAGGGTGTTTTTTGTATCATTATTATCTCGCAGGTTCGATGACCGATTGAGCTCAAAATTAATGTTCACAGATTTGTTATTTTATGCATATGTTGAGATACACCAACTGTGAAGGCTAGTCTTTGACAATTACCAATCGTGTCCACTGCCTTTAATGTCCGTAAGTCTTCTTGTGTTGTTATATACTTGTAAGAAAAAACCTTTAAATTATCTCTTTCCATAGCACATTAATGATTTGTTTCTTGCAAGTTTTGCTATTCTTTGTTTATGCGCTTTGGTCATGTTTTGAAAAAGCGCAATATAAATACCTTTTATTATTTATTATTTATTATTTATTATTTGTTATTATTATATATTCACCTTTTTTACCGATTGCAAAATATAGGTTTTCTATTTACCTAGGCCTATACCACTCACCAACCAAACATAATCAACAGACTTTGAATGGTGCTTCTGCACAAACAAGTCATTTCTTATGGGCGGCTCCGGTGAGCTTTGTGACCCCACCAAAATGTTTGCAGGTCATGATCTTAGTGGTAGCGAAGTCAAACAAACTTTGGATCCCATACAGGGACTGGGTGTTCCTTTTGAAGCGAGGAATATGATTAAAGGCAAATTTGCTCGAAGTTTTGTACGCATAAAACCTTACTTGGTAACGAGTAATGGGGAGAAGTTGATATTATAAAACATTGTGAGAAACAGCTCCCTCTGAAGTGACGTAGTTTTTGAGAAAGAGGTAATTTCCCACTCACTCAAAAATTAATAATAAAACACTTTTGCTGAAGTTTTTTATTATGCATCTTAAAGCACAAAAAGTATTATGCAACAAGGTTTGTTTCTTTCACTTTTCTCTTGCGAATGACCAATTTGAGACAAACAGTTCACAGGTTTGTAATTTTATTCATAATATGTCGGGATACACTTTAGTGAGAACACTGACTTTGACAATTAAAGGGTCTATGTACTTTTTTAAACACAAAACACGGTGTCCATGGATTTACATTAAACTTACACAGTTTGAAGTCGAAGATAATGAGAGTAGAAAGCTTCCCTTAAAATATACACAGTGGGCACACGACGACTTTAAGACGTCTTATAGACGTAGATTGACGTCAAATTAACGTAATTTACGTCTATAAGACGTCTTAAAATCTTTGTGTGCCCACTGGGTACTTTGCCTACTGAGGTGTTTGCAGAAAAAAGGCTGAATTGTGTTCAATAGTGTAGCCAAAAGGCTGAATTCTGCTGTAGTTACTGAGATATGAGTTGAACAAACTACAAATCAAGTACAAACCAACTACAAATCAGTCCGATTTGATGAGTGAAGTGGTCATGGGAATGATCGAGCTTACTGATCGAAACGTCGAAGTGAAACCTACGGTTAACCACCCAACTCAATTAAAGATGATTATCACATCATTACATTTTAAGAAGTATTACAAAAAATTATTGTATACCTCACAAGTATAAAAACTCATAGTTTAATCAAACTCCATCACATTGAAGTGTTGCCGAAGTCATTATTAGAAAAGTTAATGGAACTTCCATTGATTCAACCTTAACAGGAGCTACTAGCCAGCCCCCGTGTAACCAAATGGAATGGTCACCTTATTATGCCGACTTGTATCCGACCTTAACATTATAATATCATAATGAGGGGCGAGGTAGGCACTGAATGTTGGGTACGAGATTGTGGATTGTTTCACGCATACGTCGTGTGCGTGAATGAGGTATTTTGGGATGCCCCTGTTGCACAATAGAGTGTTTCGCAACTCCGTTCCCCAATGACCAATTTGAGACAAACAGTTCACAGGTTTGTAATTTTATTCATAATATGTCGGGATACACTTTAGTGAGAACACTGCCTTTGACAATTAAAGGGTCTACGTACTTTTTTAAACACAAAACACGGTGTCCATGGATTTACATTAAACTTACACAGGTTGAAGTCGAAGATAATGAGAGTAGAAAGCTTCCCTTAAAATATTACACAGTGGGCACACGACGACTTTAAGACGTCTTATAGACGTAAATTGACGTCAAATTAACGTAATTTACGTCTATAAGACGTCTTAAAATCGTTGTGTGCCCACTGGGTACTTAGCCTACTGAGATGTTTGCAGAAAAAAAGGCTGAATTGTGTTCAATAGTGTAGCCAAAAGGCTGAATTTTGCTGTAGGTACTGAGAAATGAGTTGAACAAACTACAAATCAAGTACAAACCAACTACAAATCAAGTACAAATCAGTCCGATTTGATGAGTGAAGTGGTCATGGGAATGATCGAGCTTACTGATCGAAACGTCGAAGTGAAACCTACGGTTAACCACCCAACTCAATTAAAGATGATTATCACATCATTACATTTTAAGAAGTATTACAAAAAATTATGGTATACCTCACAAGTATAAAAACTCATAGTTTAATAAAACTCCATCACATTGAAGTGTTGCCGAAGTCATTATTAGAAAAGTTAATGGAACTTCCCTTGATTCAACCTTAACAGGAGCTACTAGCCAGCCCCCGTGTAAGCAAATGGCATGTTCACCTTATTATGCCGACTTGTATCCGACCTTAACATTATAATATCATAATGAGGGGCGAGGTAGGCACTGAATGTTGGGTACGAGATTGTGGATTGTTTCACGCATACGTCGTGTGCGTGAATGAGGTATTTTGGGATGCCCCTGTTGCACAATAGAGTGTTTCGCAACTCCGTTCCCCTTTGTTCGGCCACAGAAAAACAACTTATGTGTCTCTCAGCTATTGTAAGGGGTTGTGGGTTCTTTTTGCAATCCTTTTCCTATTCTGTTGTTAATTTAGTAAAATTTAGTTTTGAATTTGAAAAAAGGATTGCGAGTGGCTCAAATGCAATACATAAGTTTATTACAAAGTACTCTGTTCTTTTTCATAAAACTCAGCTTAACACTCATGAATCTAGATTAACTTATGGCAAACCTCAGATTTTGAATTATTGAGGTCTCGAAATCAACCATCTAAACGCACACAACTTCGTTTGATAAGAGTGTTTTTTGTATCATTATTATCTCGCAAGTTCGATGACCGATTGAGCTCAAAATTAATGTTCACAGATTTGTTATTTTATGCATATGTTGAGATACACCAACTGTGAAGGCTAGTCTTTGACAATTACCAATCGTGTCTACTGCCTTTAATGTCCGTAAATCTTATTGTGTTGTTATATACTTGTAAGAAAAAAACTTTAAATTATCTCTTTCCATAGCACATTAATGATTTGTTTCTTGCAAGTTTTGCTATTCTTTGTTTATGCGCTTTGGTCATGTTTTGAAAAAGCGCAATATAAATACCTTTTATTATTTATTATTTATTATTTATTATTTGTTATTATTATATATTCACCTTTTTTACCGATTGCAAAATATAGGTCTTCTATTTACCTAGGCCTATACCACTCACCAACCAAACATAATCAACAGACTTTGAATGGTGCTTCTGCACAAACAAGTCATTTCTTATGGGCGGCTCCGGTGAGCTTTGTGACCCCGCCAAAATGTTTGCAGGTCATGATCTTAGTGGTAGCGAAGTCAAACAAACTTTGGCTCCCATACCGGGAGTGTGAGGTTGTTCCTTTTGAAGCGAGGAATATGATTAAAGGCAAATTTGCTCGAAGTTTTGTGCGCATAAAATCTTACTTGGTAACGAGTAATGGGGAGAAGTTGATAGTATAAAACATTGTGAGAAACAGCTCCCTCTGAAGTGCTGAGTTTTTGAGAAAGAGGTAATTTCCCACTCACTCAAAAATTAATAATACAACACTTTTGCTGAAGCCTTTTATTATGCATCTTAAAGCACAAAAAGTATTATGCAACAAGGTTCGTTTCTTTCACTTTTCTCTTGCAAATGACCAATTTGAGACAAACAGTTCACAGGTTTGTAATTTTATTCATAATATGTCGGGATACACTTTAGTGAGAACACTGCCTTTGACAATTAAAGGGTCTATGTACTTTTTTAAACACAAAACACGGTGTGCATGGATTTACATGAAACTTACACAGTTTGAAGTCGAAGATAATGAGAGTAGAAAGCTTCCCTTAAAATATTACACAGTGGGCACACGACGACTTTAAGACGTCTTATAGACGTAAATTGACGTCAAATTAACGTAATTACGTCTATAAGACGTCTTAAAATCGTTGTGTGCCCACTGGGTACTTAGCCTACTGAGGTGTTTGCAGAAAAAAAGGCTGAATTGTGTTCAATAGTGTAGCCAAAAGGCTGAATTTTGCTGTAGTTACTGAGAAATGAGTTGAACAAACTACAAATCAAGTACAAACCAACTACAAATCAAGTACAAATCAGTCCGATTTGATGAGTGAAGTGGTCATGGGAATGATCGAGCTTACTGATCGAAACGTCGAAGTGAAACCTACGGTTAACCACCCAACTCAATTAAAGATGATTATCACATCATTACATTTTAAGAAGTATTACAAAAAATTATTGTATACCTCACAAGTATAAAAACTCATAGTTTAATAAAACTCCATCACATTGAAGTGTTGCCGAAGTCATTATTAGAAAAGTTAATGGAACTTCCATTGATTCAACCTTAACAGGAGCTACTAGCCAGCCCCCGTGTAAGCAAATGGAATGTTCACCTTATTATGCCGACTTGTATCCGACCTTAACATCATAATATCATAATGAGGGGCGAGGTAGGCACTGAATGTTGGGTACGAGATTGTGGATTGTTTCACGCATACGTCGTGTGCGTGAATGAGGTATTTTGGGATGCCCCTGTTGCACAATAGAGTGTTTCGCAACTCCGTTCCCCTTTGTTCGGCCACAGAAAAACAACTTATGTGTCTCTCAGCTATTGTAAGGGGTTGTGGGTTCTTTTTGCAATCCTTTTCCTATTCTGTTGTTAATTTAGTAAAATTTAGTTTTGAATTTGAAAAAAGGATTGCGAGTGGCTCAAATGCAATACATAAGTTTATTACAAAGTACTCTGTTCTTTTTCATAAAACTCATTTTAACACTCATGAATCTAGATTAACTTATGGCAAACCTCAGATTTTGAATTTGAGATCTCGAAATCAACCATCTAAACGCACACAACTTCGTTTGATAAGGGTGTTTTTTGTATCATTATTATCTCGCAAGTTCGATGACCGATTGAGCTCAAATGTTCACAGATTTGTTATTTTATGCATATGTTGAGATACACCAACTGTGAAGGCTAGTCTTTGACAACTACCAATCGTGTCCACTGCCTTTAATGTCCGTAAATCTTCTTGTGTTGTTATATACTTATAAGAAAAAAACTTTAAATTATCTCTTTCCATAGCACATTAATGATTTGTTTCTTGCAAGTTTTGCTATTCTTTGTTTATGCGCTTTGGTCATGTTTTGAAAAAGCGCAATATAAATACCTTTTATTATTTATTATTTATTATTTATTATTTGTTATTATTATATATTCACCTTTTTTACCGATTGCAAAATATAGGTCTTCTATTTACCTAGGCCTATACCACTCACCAACCAAACATAATCAACAGACTTTGAATGGTGCTTCTGCACAAACAAGTCATTTCTTATGGGCGGCTCCGGTGAGCTTTGTGACCCCGCCAAAATGTTTGCAGGTCATGATCTTAGTGGTAGCGAAGTCAAACAAACTTTGGATCCCATACCGGGACTGGGTGTTCCTTTTGAAGCGAGCAATATGATTAAAGGCAAATTTGCTCGAAGTTTTGTACGCATAAAATCTTACTTGGTAACGAGTAATGGGGAGAAGTTGATAGTATAAAACATTGTGAGAAACAGCTCCCTCTGAAGTGACGTAGTTTTTGAGAAAGAGGTAATTTCCCACTCACTCAAAAATTAATAATAAAACACTTTTGCTGAAGCCTTTTATTATGCATCTTAAAGCACAAAAAGTATTATGCAACAAGGTTTGTTTCTTTCACTTTTCTCTTGCAAATGACCAATTTGAGACAAACTGTTCACAGGTTTGTAATTTTATTCATAATATGTCGGGATACTCTTTAGTGAGAACACTGCCTTAGGGTCATTCCGTGTCAAATCAACCAGTTTTCAGAAAAGTTCCAAGGTGACCCTCTCATATTTTGATGAAACTTCATCAGAATGATTGGATGTGGCTCAAATGAACACATACAAAAAAGCTAAGTCATACTCCATGTCGTTTTCGAGATATGATCCATTGAAATTCGGTCGAGGCGGCCATTTTGTGCTCGCACGAGACGCGAAAAGTGATTTTTTGTGATAATTTCCGACTTTGAAAGCTCATAATTTAGTTATTGTACCAGGTAGAGAGCTCAAATTTGATATTCCATCTTACTTCTTGCCAAATGTCATGAATCTGCACTCAATTTAAAAGTATCTCCTTTAATTTTCTAGTTATGGTCACCTAAAGTAGGCACTTTAATCAGCCGAAAATGTTTTTTTGTGATAATTTGGGTCACCCTGTGCCCACATGAGAGGTCAAATGAATCCTATATTCCCTAGGTGTTATCTATGGGTGCATGTCTATACCCATTTAAGCAATTATAAGCTCACCATTGCATTAATTTAGAAATAGCTTGGGCCCAAAGTTGGTTCCAGCCAGAAAAAGGTTTTCTCGTGCAAATGACCAATTTGAGACAAACTGTTCACAGGTTTGTAATTTTATTCATAATATGTCGGGATACACTTTAGTGAGAACACTGCCTTTGGGTCATTACGTGTCAAATCAACCAGTTTTCAGAAAAGTTCTGGATGGATCTGTGCGTAGATGCTCTCCTTGATCTTGTTGAAGGCCGTAGCAACCCCTTTAAACACAATAAACTTGATTAAGTCATAAACATTAGTTATAAGCCTATTGTGCCACAAGTGGGTCTGACCTGGTTCCTTGAATTAGGATTCGTGGTTCCCGAAATTTTATAAAGGGAAATAAAGTCTAAAAGTTAATGGTCAATGTCAGTGTTCCTCATCATCATGAATGTACAGTATGCCTCCAAACAGTAACGGATGTTCAGTTTAGCATTGCCCCACTTGTGTCGGCACATTTCAGAGTTGGTTACACAAGCAAGGTTTCAGAGTTGGCTACACAAACAAGTACATGTAGGGTTCACCAGTTAAGCAGTGCTGCTGGAGTAATTTTGCTTGGGATTTTATGCGAGTACCATTCAAACCAGGGACCTTTAACAAAAGAGGACAATAGGGTCCCTGGTTCGGGAAAGGTCCACATTTGGGAAAACAGGTACAAAACCAATAATGGGAGCTGTTGCAAAAAAGAGTAAATTAACAACAGAGGGACAAAGGTTTATCGCGATTCAGAACCGCAATGCGCAATTTGGGTATATGCAGAGGGGCGTTCAACACCGCGATGTATGTTGTCATGCACGACATGCGCACACATGGTCTTTATCTCTCTGTGGGTTCAACAGCGCTCTCTTGTCATTTTGCTATTCGCGATAAACCTTTGCGATAAACCTCTAATAAGGTTTATCACATCTGCAATGCGAAATACATTTTGACAGTACGTCCGTCCGTTCATTCAATTCATTCAACCTTAAATATAAGGTTTTTTGCGAATAGCAGAATATCAAGAGAGGGCGCTGTTGAACCCACACAAAGATATAGGCCATGCGTGAGCACATCGTGCATGACAAAGTACACCGCAGTAGCAAACGCCCATCTGCCTACCCATAGTGCATAGCTGGTGTGTGTGCATTCGTAGCGCCTACGTGTCGGAAGGAAGTTAAGTTGATTCAAAAGAGGGTACTATGTATGATCACTGTTAAGGCATATAGTTTAGGCAGACAAAATTTGCGCAAAATTGTGACGATGACTATTATTTAGTCGTGAGTGAGGCATAGTGGGTGGGCAGGGGGGAGGGGGCACAACCATTTGAGTTGAGTCAATCCTGGAGTGTGTTTTGGCGACCCCAACCAGAAACATTGGTTATCGGTTGAGCGTTTTCGCGTGTTTAGTTGAGCGCGGTGACGATGCTGTTCAGACCAACCGGTAACCGACATGTTCAGTCGGTTGGGCTTTGGCACTTGGTTGGGGTCGCCAAAACGCGCCCCAGGAGTCCGTCAACACCGGCACCTTTGGAGTTTGTAAAGGCAACAAAAATGTACTGTATGACTCATAAGTGTCATAGTCATGATAGACTGGAAATATATGCGGAAATGAAGAACATTTTAAAGTCAACTCAAGAAGAACGTTCGATTGACCCTGCGATGCGACATACATTTTCTTTGAGTGACAGTACGTACGTCCGTCCGTCCGTTCATTCAATTCATTCAATTCAACAACATGTTCAAACAAAACTTACTCAATAAAAGGGCCCCTCAAAATGCCCAGTTGTCTGCCATCAATTTGCACTCATTATCCAGCTGCATGGTCTCTGTGATTTGATGTGGATTCCCATGGTGACTTTCGCATTCGCAGACGGCGGACAACAACAAATGGATGGATAAAACCATCCAAACAACGGCAACGCACAGCAACAAACAACATTATTTCGTTGCAGACGTCAATTTTCTAAGCAGTAGTCTGGTGCCAATTCGTACTTGTTGTTCCCTGCTTAAAAAGTTGAGCCTAGGGACCATACTATTGTGACAAAATCTCAAATGAGGGCGCTATTTCAATTATTATTGGCGAAAGTTTTCAGATGACATGTGTCAGAAATTAAAACCACAATTCTAACTGTACAAAAATATCCATGCTTTTGAAATAAAAGTGCAAAAACCTATGAATTCACCATAAATTTTAATGTTTGGTATTTGAAATTATAATAATGTGTTTTAATTGATGTAGACTTTTCATAGTGGTGCATTTGGACAGCGCCCCGAGATAGAGATCAAGTTTATATCGCGAAATAATGTTGTGAGGAAGACCTTTGTTTTTTCGTTATTATTTACATCATTGATGGTCACTAAAATGGCCGCCATAACATAATAGACCTTGCTATTGCAACGGGGTTTACCAACCGAGGGCTGGGAAAATTATGCCATAATGGCTCACAACTCTACTATTGGTTTCGTAAAGAAATTACATGTAAACCTTTGAAATGAGGGAGCCCCTTGTCTTTTTGCTATTTTCCATTATTTTTTTTTAAACATGTTTTTCAAGATGGTCACCTTTGCATATAGTTGAGTTATACTCGGGGCTTTCTTTCCCTTTTTGAAGTAATCCTCCAATAGGGAACGTGTGAATGATGTGTTATTAATCTAGTGGTCTCACCTCGAGTCAGGAATTGAAGTGTTACATAATTACAAAACTCCTCGCCGCAAGCGTCCAGGAAGAGGAGCTTTTCCCCGGGCCCTCCCGCCTCCGCCCGAAGTCCGTCCGCTGGTCACTCACGTCCCTTGGGGGAGGGGGGGGGGGGGGGGGTGGGGGTAGTAGGCTTACAGTAAAACAAAAACAACAACAAACAAGCAAACAAAACAACAACAGCTAAACATACGATAGATCTTATTACAACGAAATAAAGTCTTTCTGTATTTTGTAGAATATCAGTTTAAATTTTCCTTTTTTTTCATGATTGTTCATTAACAAATAAACAACATCATTTTATTTAATTGATTTTATAAAGCCAGTTTCACAATAAAGAAAATCACTTTGTATGGCATAATATTTACAAATGAGCCAAACCTTGGACATCCTACGAGCAGAGTAACCCACCGACAATAAACATTCTCTTTATATTGCATAGAACTTCAAGAATACTTGCATAGAACTTTAGCTACGAATACGAAGGTCACGGTGTCCCAGGAGATTGTGTCCGCTGGATATTCTGTGTCCCCCATAGTTATGGGAAATTAACATTGGCTGGAGGGAAATGGTTCAAAAGAGGGCGCTATCAGAAGCAATTTGTACACAGTTCGTCATTGGAGGGACAGAATCTCCTACCACACCGACCGACCATTGACATTTGTTCAGTCGACTAATCAACATATTATTGAGTTTATGACACAGGTATGTCATAGTACATCACTGAAGCATAATTATTGCCTGCAGGAAATCCCATTGAATAATACTGCTAATTTTAAAGCAACACGTTGCCTTGGATCGGACGAGTTGGTCCATAAAAAGCGTTTTGTAACCGTTTTCTATAAAATGCATATGATTGGAACGATGTTGTAAAAGTAGAATACAATGAATCACACAAACATGCCTCGAAATTACGTGGTTTTCCTTTTACTGTGCGAACGAACACGGTCGGCCATTTATGGGAGTCAAAAATTTGACTCCCACAAATGGCCGACCGTGTTAGCCGACGAGGTAAAAGGAAAACCGTGCAATTTTGAGGCATGTTTGTGTTGATCATTGTATTCTACTTTTACAACATCTTTCTACCCATGTGTATTTTATAACAAACGCTTTTCAAAGACCAACTCGACCGATCCAAGGCAACGTGTTCCTTTAAAACAATGTTGAATTATCTAATACACATAAATCTGTATGGTGAATAATCTTTGATTTACAATAACTATATATACAGCACATTAAAGTCATTATACTCATTCGAGAAGAGAATTAGAACATTAATAATGATTATCAAACTACTTAAAGCCATTGGACACTAACCTTCGGAACAGAAAACAAAATAAAAGTTCACAGATTTACAAATAACTTACAGGGTTTGCAGAAGGTAATGGTGAAAGACTTCTCTTAAAATATTATTCCATGAAATGCTTTACTTTTTGAGAAAACATTGAAACAATTATCAATTCTCGATACCGAGAAGTACGGATTTATTTTAAACACATGTCATGACACGGCGAAACGTGCGGAACCAAGGGTGGGTTTTCCCGTTATTTTCTCCCGGCTCCGATGACCGATTGAGCCTAAATTTTCACAGGTTTGTAACTTTATATAGTTATAAGTTGTGATACACGAAGTGTGGGCGTTTGAACAACACTGTTTACCGAAAGTGTCCAATGGCTTTAATTTCTAGATAACTAAAACAATGGTACGACTACAACATAAAAATGACAATATCAGTACTTCGTAAACAAAAACTGAGTTCATAATAATTTAGTTGAGTGCCTAAATTAAAGGCACTGGTAACCTTTGGTATGTGTCAAAGACCAGTGGGTCTATTCTCACTTGGTGTTTCCCAACATATGATAATAAATCTGTGACAAATTGGGACTCAATTTGAGCATCGAAGTCGCAAGAGAATAATAAAAGACACCATTGTTACACAATGGGAGACTTTTGGGACGCTTGGTGGCAGCAGACTTACCAGGTAAAATCCATTGTTCTCGGTAATGTGCGCATGCTCAAAACTACGTTAACAAGGGACATTTACCTGGTAAGTCTGCTGCGACCTAGCGTTCCAAATTCTCCCACTGTGTGCTTATACAGATGCCCGACCAGGGGCCAATTTCATAGAGCTGCTTAAGCAAAATATTTGCTTAAGCACGGAAATAGCTCGCTTATTTAACACATGTTACTGGCCAAAATTTCATGCCATATACATTGCTTGTGCCTGGTATTTAGCTGTTGTTTACTTAGCATGACAATTGAGTGGAGTGTTGGCCGGTAATCTGATTTTACTAAGCAAATATTTTGTTGCTTAAGCAAAATTTTGTGCTTAAGCAGCTCTATGAAATTGGGCCCAGGCTTCAGGCCTGACGTCATAATTGAAAGTCTTGTGAGGAATTATTACCTCCTTCACAAAAACTATACGTTACTTCAGAGGGAGCCGTTTCCCGCAATGTTTTATACTGTCAACAGCTTTCCATTGCTACTGTGTTTTTGCCTCCAAGTTGCCTGATGAAAAAAAGTGGAATGTGTGGCACGGCTTTAATTGTGCAAACTATTTTGAGGAATTTCCCCACAAAGAGCAATATTGCACACAATCCATCATGCAAATCTGCAAAGTTCTGTATTGAACCAGCCCTGAACCAGTGCAACAAGTGTATTATACATTTAATAATTAGAAAATACAAAATACAACCAATAGCTATGTGCACAAATTAATGCTTTTTAGTTTTTAAACAAATTGAAAAAATAATTCCCGCAGATCAATATTTCAGAACTTCTAATTCAGAACTGTATCTAAACACCACACATTACCAACTCAACTTTGTCAACGTGAAGTGCATTGTCTAGTTTGGCAGAACATTCTCATCAGAACTCCACCCTACCACCCCATCCTACCACCCCACCCTACCACCCCACCCTGCCCCCATACTACAAACCCCACCCTACCACCCCACCCTACCACCCCACCCCAACCCCAACCCCAACCCCAACCCCAACCCCAACCCCAACCCCAACCCCAACCCCAACCCCAACCCCAACCCCAACCCCAACCCCAACCCCAACCCCAACCCCAACCCTTACCCCAACCCCAACCCCAACCCCAACCCCAACCCCAACCCCAACCCCAACCCCAACCCCAACCCCAACCCTTACCCCAACCCCAACCCCAACCCCAACCCCAACCCCAACCCCAACCCCAACCCCAACCCCAACCCCAACCCCAACCCCAACCCCAACCCCAACCCCAACCCCAACCCCAACCCCTAGCCCTAGCCCTAGCCCTAGCCCTAGCCCTAGCCCTAACCCTAACCTCATACTACAAACCCCACCCTACCTCTCCCCTTATCTTCTCGTCAAACTTGGGTCGTGGCTTGATTGGCGTTTAGGCCGTTCCTCATCTCGATCCTATCTGTTCTATGTGTAACTCTCACGTTATCCCTATTGCGATGCTGGCGAAACATCCAGAAAACCAAGCAGAACATTCCAATAATTAACATGAAAAGGACAAAAAAAAGACCCGAGAAAACATAGGTTTGAACCCTAGCCGGTTCCTCTGAAGTAACTGCCCTGATCTCCTGTTTCTTTTCGACTGGCATTTCAAAGATCGGCAGACGCTCATCGCTGGAGTAATTTGGAACTGATATAAAAAAAATAACAGCACATGTTATGAAAATAATACTTAGGTGAAGACAGGTTTGCGGTAACACCAAATATTGTTATACCTCGGTAACAAACTGTGAAGTTTGATTGGTCGAGAACCAATCATGTGACGCGCAACAAAAACGCATGCTCGCGACGGGCCGGGTAACATGAAAAGTGTTGTACACCGGTGAACATCACCTTGATCGTTCCCAGCGTTGGTCGATTTCGCGCTGTGTACGAAACAACCGCGGGTTCGAGGGAATTCTTTCTTGTTCGTCTGCTTTATATTAAACGATGAATAGGGCAAATAGTCCGTCGTAATAATGTTTGAAGATGACAACAAAACTTCGAGAAGAGGAATAACAATTATATAAAGGTATAACAAAACAATTGTTGCACGCTGTGACTGGGGTCCCTGGGTTTTGTACACCCTCGAGGGAAAACGGCACCCTCGGCTTCGCCTCGGGTTCCATTTTCCCCCTCGAGTGTACAAAACGCCATGGACCCCGTCACAGCGTGCAACAATTGTATAATGATAATCTCTAAATGAGTTGGAGTGGTTCTGAAAAGAACATCTGAGCTTACAGAGCATACTGATCAAAAAGTTGAGTTGAAACCAACGGTTCTTTTCAGAACCACCCAAACTCATTTAGAGATAGTCATTATATGGTTTTACCGAAACCTTTTTACATCGTTTTCCACCATGCAGTTTTAAATCCTACCTAATAGTTAGGTGTTCCTGCATTTGAAAAATTCATAACTCCCGAACCACACATTGGACATTTAATACTTGAGAGCTAATTTGATGGAAATAAAACACAAAACCACTGAACCAGGTGAAATGACATCAACAGTTCAAATCATTCAATCACTTGATGACGTCACTCTCGAAAACCAGGTTTTTGTAGTTGACAAAAACTGAATCACTTGTAATTAAAGCACATCTCTTGCTCGTTTATTCTGATTGGCTGAAACACGGTCACGTGGGGGCAATCTTAAACTTGAAGAGAGTAACATTCAGTTTCTCGAAATAAAAATGGCGGACAACAGACACACAGTTTTTAGCCACGTGTGACGTCACTGCATGGGGTCAATAGGTCAATGGATTGAAAACTCACCTTCATGATCCAGTATTGGCATTCTCAAGTCTGACGGCCAAGCTGCAGTAGTGACCTTTGACTTGGTAGGGTCACATGGATCCATCATGGCGTCTATATTAGGGAAATCATTTGGGTCACCTGGTAATCTGCAACCAAAATCATCTACTATGCAGCCATCCATGGCACACTTCGTTGGTGAACATTGCGTGTCGGCCCGCACGGAGCATGGTGCTAGCACCACTATACCAGATAAACACTGTGTGCAGGGTTGGCATAAGTAGTACCTAGACGCCAAAGAAACAATGATACCTTTGTATGCATATAGGGTGCGTTCGTTTAGCTCCCCCGGGTCGACCCCGGTGTGTGGCGTTTTTTTTTTTTTTTTTCAGGACAAAAGTGTGCAGATAATTACCCACGTTCGTCCTGGAAAAACAACCCGCCACACATCGGGGGTCGACCCAGGGAAGGTAAACGAACGCACCCACTGTTACGTCTTTAGAATAGGGCGCCCTTGCCAAAAACAACGTTGTTCATTGCTCAGTCCACATTAGACTGGGCCCTAGCCTGAACATCTGACGTCACACTTCGAGGCTCGTTATCCTTGCGGATAAAGACAGGGGCCCCGCAAGGATAAAGAGGTCAAGCACAACCGATGAATAATTTTCAGATAAAAGGAAAGGAATTTCAGTGTCCTGTCCTGATTGATTTTTCTACACCAACATTTCCAAGCAAGTAACGTACCCAACTGTACGTGGATGCGGACGACCGAAAGTAAGCTTTCCATATCTGCGTTTTGATTGGCCAATCGAGGTGACCTCATTCAGACCAATCAAAACAAACCCAGCTACGTTAGCTTTTAGTCACTGCATTTATCCAATGGTATCCAATAGAACCACTGGATCTGAATAGCAGGTACCTGTCTTTATCCTTGCCGATAAAGACAGGGGCCAAGTCTACGCCACTTCGACTAGCTTGCTCTAGCCATCGTCGTTCAAAATCCTACTTAGGGTGCGTTCGATAAGCTTCCCTAGGTCGACAAGAGCTAATCGAATGATCACACTCGCCCTCTCGTGGTGACAGCATGCACTTGGGGTGACCCCAAGTGACACACTCCACAAGCAGGGCACTGGGGGCTGACCCGGGTGAGCCCCGTTAACGCTATTTGAACGTACCGGGGTCGAGGGAAGCTAAACGAACGCACCCTTAGTTTGTATTGTTTGAGGTTGTTTGATTAACACTCACTTTATGTTCCTGCCTTTTTTGCGTTCATTGTAGACCGCCCCATTCACAAGCTCTGACTTTGCTATAATCTCAACGTACTCTGTAGACGTCTTACAAGCCGGCCAGTTGGGGTATACTCCAGGGTCGGTCCCCACCACAGCCATTATTAAGCAGGTGAAAACGGCTGCAACGACCGCGAACAAGAATAAACTTTGCTTCCACATTTCAATAAAAACGTTTTGCCTCCTGCAATAAAAACAATATTTTTAGACAATAGTTGAGCTACGAATATTGTTTTTTTTTCCCATATTTAGCCATAGTCTATAGACCAGATTTAAAAAAAAAAAAACTTCGAGCGGCATTTTTGAGTAAAAGTTGGTAACATACCTGATTGAACTAATTTGGGGGTGCTGAATCCGAAAATGATGGATACCAAGGCTAATTTTAAGTCCTTGTCCCTGAAAAAAAAAAAACTTTAAAACAGTACAGAAAACCTAGCAGACGACGGACTTCTCACGTGAAAAATAGTCAGGTTCTGCTGTGGTTCCATAAAGATGTTGTCAGGATACCATACAGGGCAGGTACCCGGGTGCAGGTCAGGTATCCGTAACAAACTTTTGAGTGTACTGAATAGATCTGCAATCAAATTGCACTTTCAGAGTGACCAACAGCTGCTTTTAATGTCATTTTGAAAGTATTTGAGTTAGTGTTTTTTCTAATAAAGAGTTATTTATTATTTGAACATAATTTCTCTGTTAAAAGCACAAACCGTTGGTTATTTTCTCTTATAATGTAGGCCTACACTACTTAGACCAGGTGTAGTCTAGACTCAACAATGATACAGAAACTTGTATTGTATATCAACTTTTCATGGCTTGAAATTATCATACCAGTAAAAAAAAAAATGATTTTAAAGGATTTTAAAGTAACAAATTGTTCGATTACAATTCTCCCTCGTTTTAAAAAGTATTCTCCACAGTTTATGAACCAATCTAACTGTTGTATAGGCTAACAATCGAAAAAATCCAGTTTGTTTGTTTGTTTGTTGGCAGTATAACGCATTGTTAGTCGTGTTTGTATACACACGGACACATTTCACACAAGAAGACGATCGTAAGATTCAGAAACAAAGGACAACAAAATATGTATCCCCTCCATTGATAAAACAATCCACCCCTCTCTTTTCAGCTTGGTGTGAAGAACAAGGAAAAAACAAATATCTCTTTATTCATTATAAATAATAATAATAATAATAATAATAAGACTTGTAATGCGCACATATCCACATATCCACCCTACCGCTCAATCCACAAGTATAGACCCCTACTTTATTTTTGTATGTCAGCTTTTTTTTGGTCAGAATAGTTCAAGAAACAGAGTGCGAAAATCAAGCATATTTTGAAGTGTTTCAGTTTGATGTCAGTTAATAATATTATGTCCAATAAATAAGCCAATGTATATTAATCTGATCTTAGCACAAAATATATACTATCACATTGCAAAGAAGTCCACTTTTTTGTTTAGCAAAACAATTTGCCACAGTTTGTACTCCAAACTATGATTGCTAATATCGAAGATACGCACACCTTTCATGAATGATTCATTGCTGGGAACCCTCCTAGCTGACATACAAAAATAAAGTAGGAGTCTATACTTGTGGATTGAGCGGTGATAATGAATAAAGAGATATTTGTTTTTTCCTTGTTCTTCACACCAAGCTGAAAAGAGAGGGGTGGATTGTTTTATCAATGGAGGGGATACATATTTTGTTGTCCTTTGTTTCGGAATCTTACTATCGTCTTCTTGTGTGAAATTTGTCCGTGTGTGTACAAACACGACTAACAATGCGTTATACTGCCAACAAACAAACAAACAAACTGGAATTAATTTTTTCAATTGTTTGCCTTCAACAGTTAGATTTGTTTTTGGACTAGTAAGATAATCTCAAGCCATGAGTGTGAACACTAAAATCTAACCTATTCAAAAACAGGGAGCACTGAAAAGTTGATATACAACACAATTTTCTGTATCATTGTTGAGTCTAGACTACACCTGGTCTAAGTAGTGTAGGCCTACATTACAAGAGAAAATAACCAACGGTTTGTGCTTTTAACAACAGAGAAATTATTTTCAAATAATAAATAACTCTTTATTAGAAAAAACACCAACTAAAATACTTTCAAATTGACATTGAAAGCACCTGTTGGTCCCTCTGAAAGTTCAATTTGGTTTTAGATATATCCAGTACAATCAAAAGTTTGTTACGGATACACGACCTGCACCCGGGTTCCTGCCCTGTATGGTATCCTGACAACATCTATATGGAACCACAGCAGAACCTGACTATTTTTCACGGGAGAGGTCCGTCGTCTGATAGGTTTTCTGTATTGTTTTAAATTTGATTTTTCAGGGTGGAGAACTAAAAATTAGCCTTGGTATCCACCATTTTCGGATTCAGCACCCCCAAATTAGTTAAATCAGGTATGTTACCAACTTTTACTCAAAAATGCCACTCACTTCCTTAACTACAGCCCTTTTTGGAAATCTGGTCTAGACTACCATAATAAGGAATACAGGGATGGTCTTAGGTGAACGAGAAAATTTGAAGAGTAAAATTCGATGCAGCACTTCATTAAAGCAATTACCTCCTGTAATAAAAACGTTTTGTTTTTTAGACAATATAAGTTAAAAGACTAACTTTCATTTGTTTCCCTTTTTTCTTAACAGCACCGAATCATCGTTCGATTTAAAAAATAAGATAAATAGTGTGTGTACATGTTGTTTAAAGGCAGTGGACACTATTGGTAATTGTCAAAGACTAGCCTTCACAGTTGGTGTATCTCAACATAATGAATAAAATAACACACCTTTGAAAATTTGAGCTCAATCGGTCATCGAACTTGCTAGATAATAATGAAAGAAATAAACACCCTTGTCACACGAAGTTGTGTGCGTTAGATGGTTGATTTCGAGACCTCAAGTTCTAAATCTGAGGTCTCGAAATCAATTCAATTAAAATTACTTCTTTCTCGAAAACTATGGCACTTCAGAGGGAGCCGTTTCTCACAAAGTTTTATACTACCAACCGCTCCCCATTACTCGTTACCAAGTAACGTTTTATACTAATAAATATTTTGAGTACTTACCAATAGTGTCCACTGCCTTTAATCACAGCATTAACCAAAAACACATGATGATTAGAGAGGTATTCAAATGTATACCCATAATCCTATACTTTCTGCAGTGACCTTATTGCAATAGCAGCACCGCATGTTTATGTAATATACAATAGCTTATATTCAATTCAATTCAATTCAATTCACTTTATTTCCAAATCCAAACAAATAAACAAAACAATTAGCAGTAAATAAAGAACTATGTTTTAAAAGCAAATGGAATAATGATAATACATGAAGTAATACTAAAATACTACATTTACAAGCAAAGGCAAAATATAAATTACGGAAAACAAGCAAAAAAACATACAGAGCACAAGGTGATGGAGTTGGAGGGGGCCCATAAAAAGCAAAGCTTGTCGAGTATGGACCCCCCTAACGAAAGCAATAAAGCATAACAATCAGTTTACAAAAGGAGACAAACACAAAACAGTACGTAGGCGCTAAATAAATACTAAGCAATAATTAAGAGATGAACATGAAACAGATAAACAAAACAAAAACCCCCAAAACACAAAAACAAGTACAAACTTGACATCAATAATCTAACAGGATGACAAGTAAGGAAGTTATAGAAAGGCGGCATACCTGTTTGAAGTGATGACAATCCTACTCCCGCCTCTTTTTTAACTGTTCAGTCCCGCACGCGTTGCACAATCCCTCAGCCCAGTGTTCGATGCTAAACGGAAACCACACTATGTCAAACTATAGAATAAAATACAAATCAGTGTTGAGTGAATAACTATTATGATCATATATAGGATTTGAGGCATTGCATGGTGATGTATCAATGTATATTTGGTTTGCGGTAACACCATGTGTGTATCTACTTGCCAGGTAGAGTTGTTCTTAGGGAACTGTCTTGCTTTATTCTACTGCCGTGGAGTAGATAATCGGAGGTTCGGGAGACTTCTCAGTTCTGAAAAGAATTGTCCTGCTTTTTAACTCCAGGGCGGATGGTATAGAAATTAGACTGGACATATTAGTCCAGTCTAATTTCTATACCATCCGCCCTGGTAATAGTTAAAAAGCAGGACAGTTCTTTTCAGAATGAGAAGTCTCCCGAACCTCCGATTATCTACTCCACGGCAGTAGAATAAAGCAAGACAGTTCCCTAAGAAAAACTCTACCTGGCAAGGTGATACATACATAGTGTAAACGCAAACCAAATATATTATGGTCATATAAAAAGTATTTAATCGCAATTTCTTCGAAATAATACAAAATCCTTACCTTAAAAGTATACAACTCCACAACACTACAATTTGACGATTTTTTAAAGGTCCACTGAATCGAACTTCACCAGCAGCTAGCTAGCACCCCTGTAACTAAAATGTAATGTTCACCTTATTATGCAGACTCGTATACGACCTTTACATTATAATAATCACATCGATAATAAGGGGTCGAGGTAGGCTGAATGTTGAGAACGAGGTTGTGGATCTAAACCCGCATACGTGATTGAGTATTTGGGGAATCCCCTGTTGCGCATAATGTATTTCGCAACTCTGTTCCTCTTTGTTTGGCCACAGGAAAAAAAAGTATGTATCTCTCGTCTTTTTTAAGGGCTTGCTGTGCGGCTTTTGTTGTGTGTGCCCTTTTTTCCACATACACAACTTCCTATTGGAAGCTTGCCAGAATGCTATGGCCTTGCGCAAGAGGCAACTTTTGCGGGCAACTTGGAGCATTGCTCCAGGCTTGGAGGCATCCTACTGCAGGGCATGATGCAGGAACACTTTGGCAACGTACGAGTCATTCTTCAAACAATGTCTTGTAATCCCCAATGGAATAATAATTACCTGAACATTCGAATGTGAATGGATGCTCTTAGACGTGGGAGGAAAATCCATGTATTATTTGAAAGACTAAAGGAAAAACACGCATTTAAAGGCATGGGCGAGTATACCTTAATATTGGTAATTGTAAAGGATTCTCATTTGGTGTATCCCAAGATATGCATAATAACAAACCTGTGATCGAAGTTGCAAGGGAATAATGAAAGAAAAACCACCTTGTTGCATTACGTTGTGTGCTTTCAATTGATAATAATGTTTCAGCTGAAGCTCTCTCCATTGCTCGTTCAAAGAAAGTTTTTATGCTAATTTTTTTTAGTAGCTTTCAATAGTGTCCAGGGGTGGATTTCACAAAGGTGGCCTAACTTAGGACTAGTCCTAGGCAATGCTAAGAGATAGGACTGGTCCTAAGTTAGGACCAGTAACCCATCCTAACTTAGGACTGGTCCTATCTCTTATATATAGCATTGCCTAGGACTAGTCCAAAGGTAGTCCTAACTAAGGACTAGTCCTAGGCAATGTTATGAGATAGGGCTGGCCCTATAAGTTAGGACCAGTAACCCATCCTAACTTAGGACTGGACCTATCTCTTAGCATTGCCTAGGACTATAGTCCTAAGTTAGGACTACCTTTGTGAAATCCACCCCAGAGCCTTCAACAAGTTATCTGAGCAATGTTTTTGTTCCGGTCAACGAATTACAGTGTTACCGAAGAAACAGCTATATACATGTATACTGAATGTTCCACCCCTATTGAACCGAAAGTGGAGAGCGTTTATAGTTTCATGGTGCCCACAGGCGGGCATGGAATAACTTACCGCATAATCTGAAATCTCAGCTTTGCAAAAAGACCCCTGAAATCAGTTTATAAATCAAGTCACGAATCGGAGCACGCCATTTCCTTATAGTTATTGTTACGTTATGTGGGATAAAAAAACACTTGTTAATCTTCAACATTCTTTGGTCTCTCGAATAGGCCTACAACAATGCACCGGAACCAAATTGAAGATTTTGCAATTTCCACTCAAAATTAGGGGATTCACCTTTACCGGTTGCAAAATAAAGGCCTACTGTTTACATACCAAGTAAAAACATAATCAACAGGCTCACGAATATTGCTTTTGCACAAACAAGTCATAATTCCTATTGGGCGGCTCAGATGACGCTTTGTGACCTCAGCTTTCCCGCCAAAAATATAGGCCTACTGTTTACCTACCAAGTAAAAACTTGAATATTGCTTTTGCACAAACAAGTCATAATTCCTATTGGGCGGCTCAGGTGAAGCTTTGTGACCTCGGCTTTTCCCGCCAAAATGTTGGCAGTTCATAATCTTTAGTGGGAGCGAAGTCAAACAAACTTTGGATCCCATACCGGGAGTGTGGAGTGTTTCTTCCTTTGTAGTGAATACGATTCAATATTATTAAAGGCACTGGACACTACTGGTAATTACTCAAAGTGTTGTTAGCATAAAAACTTACCACTTGGCAATGAGCAATGGAGAGAGGTTGATAGTATAAAACATTGTGAGAAACGGCTCCATCTGAAGTAACGCAGTTTTTGAGAAAAATGTAATTTCTCGCTCAAATATTAAACAACTTCAGGCCTGGAGCCTTTTAGTAGGCATCCGAAAGCACACAAATTTGTGCAACCATGTTTCTTCTTTCTTGCAACTTCGATGACCAATTGAGTCCAAATTTCCATAGGGGTAATTTCTCACTCAGACCTGAAGCCTTTTATTTTCTGAATGCACACAAACTTTGTCACAAAGTTGTGCAGCAAGGTTGGTTTTCTTTAATTATTCTCGTGCAAATGCGATGACCTTTTTTTAAAGATTAATTTTGTTATTTTATTCATATGCATACAGACTTTGGTGAGAATACTGGTCTTATTACCAGAAAGGTGTATACTCCTTTAATAACGACCAATCCCCTAAGTGGGAACGTCATAGTCTGGGCTACAACGAAGTGTTCCAAGTTTACACGTCAACTTGGCCAAAGCTAAAACGTACAACACATCAAACAAATCACGAACTACAAGTTCTAAAACATAATATGCCGATAATATGACATCGTGAGAACTGCATAATAACCGGCACGACTGGCGCACGTGTGGCGCGGGTATTTAAGTGTGAATTTTGATTGTCCGAACACAAGGTGTGCAGTCAAAATTAAAGGTATTTTGTTGGTCCTTTTCGTTAACTTGTTTTCCTTAAAAGGGTTGTGTTGTCATGGATAAAGCACGACTGTGGCTGTTCATGAATTTGAATTAAGAATTCTCACCCAAATAATGCACGCCGAGCCTAGCCCCTCCTAGTATCATAATGGCATCTACAAAATTTAACAGAACACATTTTCAAAAAACAACATTGTATCCCTTGGTTCCCTATTTTGGAATACCTCAACTCCGATATTGAAAGTATCATTCACTTAAGTCATAACTGAAGCAGACTATCTTGAGTATGTATTTGTAGATCTAGAATCAGCTAGAGTGGTGGCAAGATGTCACGTGAAGGTGCCCGGATGCCGAACTGGGGTGGGGCCACGACTATAAAGGATGCTCCTTGTCCTGTCCAATTCCTTCAAAATGTAGCAGATGAAACAAAAGCAGATTGCTCTATCTCATTTCCCCTGTAGTGTTGGCTAATACGCCTCTCTTAATATTTATGCATGAGGTACGTCACAATGCTAACTCAAAACGAGGCGATGGTCGCAGCCACTGCAAGTGCCCATAGCCTCATTTTGGGTAAGAATTATGACGGCATGCATTAATATTAAGAGAGGCGTATTACACTGGATGTTATCTTTGAATGTCCTATACAGTTTTATTGTTTTTTCTCAGTTTCAAAACTCCAAGGGAAAAACATTTTCTTTCTTAAAAGCTACGTTACCTCAGTTACAACCGTTTTGTCAAAATGAATTATACTTTCAACAACTCTCCATTGCTCGTTACAAAGTGAGTTTTTGTGCTAATACAAATTAATTAATAATTTTGAGTTTTAAATTGTCAATAGTGTGCAGTGCTTTTATATGTCCCCACCCCAGCCCAACAATAAGAAAAAAAAATAACAACAGCGTAAAATTTGCAAAGCTTAATAGCTTAATAAATTATTTGCAAAGCTTACATTGACTAAGTTTATTGATAAAAGTTTTGTCAACTGCAACCAGCTAGATTTCGGCGTCTCCAACAACGTGATTCAAGTAAGTTTTGATGCTAAAAATTATTTTGAGTATTAAATTGCCAATTAGTGTCCATTGCTTTCAAAATGCCCCCACTCCCACTTAAAAAAAAAATAAAAAATCACAGCATAAAAATCAAAGCTGAAATTGCAAAGCTTACCTTTAAGTAGGATTTGAAACTTTGCATGGTGGAGATAAGATAATAGAAGAGTTTGCGGTAACACCATGTAATAACAATCTCTAAATGAGTTGGGGTGGTTCTGAAAAGAACCGTTGGATTAACTCGACGTTTCGATCAGTATGCTCTGATCGTCTTCTGGAGAATGCTGGAAGACGATCAGAGCATCTCCAGAAGACGATCAAAGCATACTGATCGAAACGTCGAGTTAATCCAACGGTTCTTTTCAGAACCACCCCAACTCATTTAGAGATTGTTATTACATGGTGTTACCGCAAACTCTTCTATAAGCTTACCTTTACTATGTTTATTGACGAAAGGTATGTCCAGAATTCTGCACGGACTTCAACACGGTCATGTCCCTCAGGAAAAGTCTTGCCGAGTGCAACTAGAATTGTTCTTGAGTCGAAATTTACCAAATCACTGTTAAAAATAGAGCAATAGATTATAAACGTACTCTGGTCACCATAACCAGTTCCCTGCGAAGTTGTGAAAATACAAGCGTGTTCAACAAACTGTTGGTATTCTGTGCGTGGGAGAGTCCTAGTATCTGCATAGTGATAGACTGGTTTTATGAATGAAATAAATGCCAAGGCGTTGATTGGCCATTGTGATCACAAGCAATTTTTCCAACCAATCAACTTGTGAGCTATATATAGCTCTATGGGCGATATTAATGTCAGGCAATGTGCGTAATTTGATTGGCTTACTGGTGACACAGTTTGTGTGCGCGCTAGGCAAGTTATTTTCAACATACAGTTAAAGCTAGTATTGATTATTATTCAATGCATGGTCGAGGCCAAACAGAAAAATAAAAAATTCCGTTTACCTGTGTTTACATGAGTCTATATTCCATAGATTTGCATGTTTTTATTTTTTTATTTCGGCAGCATGCCAAGTTTTTGTTGCCACCCCATCCAGGTATGAACAAATGTTGCCAGACAATGATATCGCTGACAACCTTTGGATTCATTGTCCCGGGGACCAATATAATCATTATAATATGGGTTTTCCCGGCCAGTTTCAGCAAATATAAAAACAGTTTTTTTGTAAAGCTCTTACATGCATTCAATTTTATATAAAAGCATTCAAGACTACACTTTAACAATTCTTAAGTTGAATTTCTACTACCCAGTTTGATGAAGTATACATCGTGGATCTCAAGAAAAAAAATATATCTACGTTTCTTTCTAAATGGGGGGTCTTAATAGTGTTGTTACTTCAATCAATTTATGACAGTATAAGTTCAACTTGGCAAAGAGCTGGAGAGCTGTTGATATACTTTAACACATTGTTACAAACGCAACACCCCTGATGAAGGGATAATAGCCCTGTATAAAGAGATAGTTTTTCACCCCAAAATTTGAAGCTCTCATCATAGGCATCTGAAAGCAGACATATTCTGCAACAAGGGTATTTACTCTTTAATAACTTTCATGCAAATTTTCGATGACCAAATTTTCGATGACCAAATTTTCACAGACTTGTTATTGTATACATGTTGGCAAATTGTATGTTGGGGATGCACCAGTACCAAGCGAAGATACTGGTCTTTAACTATAGAAGATAAACAATAATACAAATTGGACAGGTGAACTTTAGGTCTAATACATGGCAACGATGATTATCAGGATCTTTTTGTGTCATATTATGCCAGTCACTGATGAAAAAGCTGCTAGAATGATATTTGATGATTAAGGCAATGAAGTATTATGTTTTATACACTGACGAGAGACTTGGACCACGAGTATTTTCTTCTTCCATGCTTGGGTATAAAAACAGAGATGAAGAAACAGCGGAGTATAGTTTTACCGCTCGTAATGGAAAAACCCAATGCTATCCATCATTATCTTTCCAGCTGTGCGTTTAATAGTGCCTCCTGACCCCGACCCTGCAAACCTGCATCTCAATGAAAGTGTTCTCTGTGCAAACCGATTGCGCATACAGCCAAATAGATGCTTGTGAAACGCAACTTGGAACACGAGGTTGTTATAATAATAATGACCTATAGAGATTGCCCACCGCCATTTTTTAATACTGTTGTTTACGACAGTTATGTTTTATTGCGTTGGAAGGGGAATAACCCGGGGAAAAAAAACCGCCATTCCCGAAACAAAGCTATCTGTAGGGCCTATAGTCCATAGTGTACTTTGTCCTACTATATACAAGCGAGTTTCTCGTCATTTCAAGCCAAAGGAGACTAAAACAGAGACCAAAGTGAACTACAAACTACCAATGTTTATTCAACACTATGGACCACACGGTCTCTAAAATGAGTCACAGTTTACTTTTCACTCTCATATGTGCAGCCGTTCAGCTCTCTTTTTCCAGCTTGAGCACAACGTTCGTGGTGGATGGAGACAACAGCACCTTTGAAATAGTGCTCCAGCCACACCGGGAGTGTCCGGAGAAGTACTATTTACACAAGGCAAGGCAAGGGGAGTTCGTTCTGAATGACGGCCGAAAAGTCGCAAAGGAAACCCATAAGTTGTGTATAAAATGTACCCAGTGTTTAGACGGGATTGAGGTACGTATTATGCATTATTCTCCACACAAGCCTATTGGCCAATGTAGCCCGAACTCGAGCGATAGGTTCGAGGGTGCAAGAGTTTTCCATTCAAACGTAAAAACAATGTGTATTTGGAGTTCCGAAGTGTTTGAATCCACTCGATATTTGGAATGGAGCTCGAGAATTGGGTTTGGAAAATGTTTCTTGCTGAGTAGTAACACGGCACTATAGCACTTCCATTAAAGATTGTAGATCGACGTTTGATAGATCAATCTAGAAATGTCACAGGTCAAGTATGACCCAGATTTTGGGTCCCAGTGGCCTGCTGGCTCTTGTTTGGGCCAGGCTGACCTACATATGGGTCAGGCTGACCCGATTTGGGTCAGCCTGATCCATTTACGGGTCAGGGTGATCCATTTCCGGGTCTGTGTGACCTATTACTGGTCAGGCTGATCTATTTCTTGGCCAGCCTGACCTATTTCTGGTCAAGCGGATCCTTCACGGGTCAGGTTGACCCATTTCTGGGTCAACTTTTCTGGGTCAGGCTGATCTGTTTCTGGTCAGGCTCATCCATTTATCGGTCAGGCTGACCTGTTGTGGGTTCAGGTTGATCCATTTGTGGTTCAGGCTTACCTAATTATAAGAAGGGCGCCCTCTTTTGAGGGTGAAAACGGACTTTGGCCTGTCCAGTGCGTCGCACGTACAAACCTGTGAGTTTTTCTTTTTTGATCATCGGTTTACCTCCAATATGGCGGCTGTAATGACGTCAACGAATAAGGTCAATTGTTCTCTATTATATGATTTTTTTATATTTAATAATATCAGAGATAAATTACGGGCATGCGCAATGGAAACGTGCTAGTATGTACGCACCGTGTGCAACTCTCAACCAATGATGGGTCTTTATTCGTCTTAGTGAAGGCGTTGTTTGTGGGCTTTTGACGTCTTACAAAGGGGTGCTAATAATTTAAAACTTTTGTTATAGTACTTATGCATGACGTCATCGTTTATAATCAAAAACGAGGATTGAAAACTACAGGAAGCCTTAAATGCAAGGTAAAAACAAATACAACATGTTGTTCAAGAAATGCCCCAAATCCCACCCTTTCACTCGATAATGCCTCTTCAGTTGTTGTGCCGTGCTCATTTGCTTTCCCTTTCATAACAATTTCATGATTTTTCCTTCTTGAGATGCTTATCAACCACTGTGATCTAAATGAAATAGCGGTTTGCAAATATTTGTTTGTATTGTATTTTTTTGTATTGTAAAACAATGTCAAACAATTATCTTTACTGATGACTTTGTTGGAAACAATACAACCAATCGCGGGATGTAATTGTTTTAAATCTAAAAATTAAAACAACGTTATGCTGTACGGCAAACATTATTTTATTTTATGTAGGCCTCCGAAACCACGCATGCGTGGGTGATGTACATTAATATGCAAGTTTATGAGTGAAGGGCCTATTAATACTTAGGTGGTATCAAAGCACAGCTGAGTCGACTGGAATTATATTACGAAATGCCTATTTTTAGTACAAGGCAATAGTGTCAATTGTTGAGCAATGCACCGTGATACCATAACTTTGATCTATGCTTTGGTAAACAGGAAGAGAATTGACTGGTGGTATACAAATATTGACTGCTTCGAGTGCTATGGTTAAAACTATGACTCCCGAGGTGATCCCCGGGAGCGTTATATTTTCCCGAGGCGAAGCCGAGGGAAAATAAAACGCTACGGGGATCACCGAGGGAGTCATAGTTTTTAACCATTGCACGAGTAAAAGCAGTCAATATTTGTTTTAAAACACCCAAACATTTCTAAATACTGTACTATTATTATTAAACTACAGACCTGAATGCTACAATCTACGGACGACGCGAATACAGATTGCAAACACTTTTACTGTGCTGCATGTAGTGTCGTGCAATCCGAAATGGTTACAGAATATTAATTTATCATCCTCGTACACGCAACGGACGTCTGGGTACTGCACGCCGTGTGCTAGTCTTCGGACTAGCGCATGGCAAACCGACGCACTATCACACGGCCGTCGTCTAGCATTCTAAGACATGTCATGTGACGCGCTCTAAACCAATGAGCAGGCAGAATACTTGCAAGGGGTGTTATAATATTTAATATTTAGACCTTCCTATATTGTTACGTCACAGCCCGAGATTTGTTCAACCGGGGTCGAAAAACTACGGAAAGCCATCAATGCAAGTCAAAATCAGATAGCCACAGTTTGAAGAAATAATACACGAGCTAAGTTTCGTAACTATAGACGTTACAAAATGACGCATTGAACCCATCCTTTGTTTTAGGACGAGCTCTTCTTTCTATTTGGATTTATCTTAACCCTGTCTTAAGTGAGTTAGCCATGTTTTTTTGTGGCACAATTAGCGTTTTTGTTAATTACTCCTCTCGTGAATGGAGTAGAAAGCCTTCCTTTCATGACTTCCTCCATTATACGTTTGATAAACATAATGGAGAATTTGAGTGGCCTAGCTTATCAGGTTTATCTTCTACGTCCATAGACATGTACTGCTGGAAAAATTGAAAATGGCAGGCAACAAGCTTGTCTGTCAACAAGTAGTACAGACTTGACTGTGCCAGCTGGCAAGCTTCACCAAAGCTTCCAAAGAGTTGTTTACTATGGTGGTCAGGGGTGGGTTGGGATGGGGGGGGGGGGGACTGGGGGGATTTTGTTTGACTTTTTGAATGGAGTGTCTGAAGAGAAAGGTCAATTGTGTTTATCCTCTTTTTAGAGAAAGGTCAATTGTGTTTATCCTCTTTTTGAGTCGGGCATAAATGTGTTTAGTAAAGTAATGGGCTTTGAGTAACAAGATCTTTTTACTTGCCATCCTCCTTCCAACCCCCCCCCCCCCCCCACCTCAAAGGTGGTGGGGATGCTTAACGCCCATTTATGCAACAGTGAATCCCCTGTGTTGGGTGTACAGTGTGTACACAGTGTATTAGTGTGCCATGTTTTTCATGGCCTGCTTAACAGATAGTATTTTGTCTGCTTAGCGTGGAATGCAGGGTTAAAGGGTTTTTAAGACGAGTTAGTTCTGTAGCTATAGACGTTATATAGGACGCCATTGAACCCATCCTAAGTTAGAACGAGTTACTCGTCCGATCTCGAGATAGGATTAATCCTAGCGTGTCGTAAAATCGACTGATGGTCCCTTTGGCAACGGCCCATGTTCAAGAGAATAACTTGCTTATACACAAGCGTTCCGAGTTAGAACTCACTTTATTCCGGACTCATCTGACCCTCAACAAAACCCGTTCAATTTCCATCACATTGGATCCCTATAGCGCACAACGTACAATACACCGACGCAACGTCGCCCCTTCAAAGGGTCCTTTGACCCGGTCCATGTTCCAGCAACATGCCTATACTTCACGGGGGCAACGAAGGCGATTGCCTTCTTGCCCCCTGGTCAATGCCTTGGTGCCCTTCAAATGTTCTAGTAAAAATTCACAATTTCCTCAAAGGGTGCCTTTTACCAAGGAGAAAATGCCTTGATGCCCTTACCTTTTTCAGAAACTAAAGACCGTGTCCGAAACGGCGACTTCGACTACAGCTACGGCTAGATCGCGCGCGTCTGCCATTCTTCAACACTGGTAGACTAGACTGATCTAGACGTAGCTGTAGCCGAAGTCGTTGTTTCGGACACGGCCTATGCATACAGACGTGTATACACGAACGTTCCAAACTTGTTCAGCCTTTCACACGAGAGCAATTAACCCCGTGTCCCATGCTAAAATGTAGCATGGCTGTAAAATTTCAAAATGTACCTCTTGTTAAAAGAAAACGATTCGTGCAAAATCTTGTCAAACATTGCCAAATTTTTACAACCATGCACAAATTAAGCAAGGGACCCCGGTTAAATTGCTACCGTGTGAATAGCACTTTAGACCTCTCTTGGTTCCATTCACTGAGTCTCACTCCCTAACTTCCAGGTCATCAAACCCTGCACAGATTATGGTGACGTGGTGTGCGGGTCAAAGTGCGTACAGTCTGGCTTCCGTTTCGACGAAGGCACACGTTCCTGCCAGCATGAGAAAGTCCTGGACGAAGGGTACACCCATGAGGAATTACGCAAATATTTGGCAGAGCAGGAGCTGAGCCAAAATTTGGTGTCAGAAGTGGGATCAACGTCCAAATCCACACGTCATATTGAAACCCAAACCGCTGACGTTACTGAACATCGACATCAAGGCTTACTGGTGACAGTTCTTGGTAGGTTATCTTTGATTGACATAAATCTACAATAGTCAACGGTAAGAAGTTGTCTGAAGTTTTGGTGTTTCTGATCAGCAGAGTGTGGGTTTGATTCCTAGGCTTGACTTGGTGTGTTGTGGCCGAGTGGTTCAGCACACTGGACTCAAGCTTTGGTGTTTCTGATCAGCAGAGTGTGGGTTCGAGTCCCAGTCTCGACTTGGTGTGTTGTGGCTGAGTGGTTTAGCACACTGGACTCAAGCTCTGGTGTTTCTGATCAGCAGAGTGTGGGTTCGAGTCCCAGTCTTGTCATTGTGTGTTGTGGCTGAGTGGTTTAGTACACTGGACTCAAGCTCTGGTGTTTCTGATCAGCAGAGTGTGGGTTCGAGTCCCAGTCTTGTCATTGTGTGTTGTGGCTGAGTGGTTCAGCACACTGGACTCAAGCTCTGGTGTTTTCGTTCAGCAGAGTGTGGGTTTGAGTCCCAGTCTTGACACGGTGTGTTGTGCCGAGTGGTTAAGCACACTGGACTCAAGCTCTGGTGTTTCTGATCAGCAGAGTGTGGGTTCAAGTCCCAGTCTTGTCATTGTGTGTTGTGGCTGAGTGGTTTAGTACACTGGACTCAAGCTCTGGTGTTTCTGATCAGCAGAGTAAGGGTTCGAGTCCCAGTCTTGTCATTGTGTGTTGTGGCTGAGTGGTTCAGCACACTGGACTCAAGCTCTGGTGTTTTCGTTCAGCAGAGTGTGGGTTTGAGTCCCAGTCTTGACATGGTGTGTTGTGGCCGAGTGGTTAAGCACACTGGAGTCGAGCTCTGGTGTTTCTTATCAGAAGTGTGGGTTCGCGTCCCAGTCTCGACATGGTGTGTTGTGGCTGAGTGGTTCAGCACACTGGACTCAAGCTCTGGTGTTTCAGATCAGCAGAGGTTGGATTCGGGTCCCAGTCTTGACACCTGTGTCCTTTAGTAAAACACTTAACCGTGATGCTTCGTACGGGACGTAAAGCCTTGGGTCCCGTGTGTTGTGAAAAACGCAGGTAAAGTAAACCCAGTGCACCTTATCGAAAAGCGAAGGGGTTTGCCCGGTGTTCCTAGTTTGATTGGCAGCATGTTGCACCACAACACTCTGTAACCATTACATGGTGCTGAGTAAAGGATTAGGTCTAATAATTCAAACGTAAGGTACCAAATATTGAATGTTCGAGCGCCATGAGCGTCATTGATTGACGAATATGAGCGTTGTAAATAATATGCAACAGTTGTTTTCATTCAACATACAATATAAGAAATGGTGTTTGAAGCTTTGCATGGTGTGGAGAATAAGAGTAACTATAAATATTAATATTAACAGT